>NW_018408567.1:1005536-1103565 GCF_002113885.1 Mizuhopecten yessoensis
AAAAAAAACGCGGCTTGTTGGTACACGTGTAGTTTAAGCCTTTTCCTTTTCAAGAAAAAAATAATTTGGATAGGTTCCTTATATATTTGAAACTGAAGGTAAAGAAATAACATTTTCTGTGTTTTGAGTTATATCACTTCAAGCTTTGAATTTGACTGCATCCTTGACATTCCAGGTGTTGCGCTCACTTGCGTTCTCTGCTACCCTGGAATGTTGAAAAAGGGGGAATATGGAAGTGTCAATAAAACCATAATGCCGACTCAAAATCGATAAAACAAAGGCAAAATATGGAAGACCAGGTATTTTGGATGGGAAAGCGTCTTCTGCTTCATCTCTTGACACCCGCCATGTCAATCTAAGTCAAATCTCAAGTTATGTCACATCGAGAACTTGGGTAGTAACAACAACACTAATGAGCGTATTCAAAAACATCAACCTTCACATTACACAAAGAAAATAGCATATTTTACTGCGAGATCCTGATAGTGACCATAAAAGTTGTCATCACTCTGGCAATTGATTGGTTCTTGTGAAATCCACATTGCCAGCGAGAGCTTTCAAACTCATCACGACATATTCCTATGGTGGCTGATTTCGGCCATCTCGCCAATGCGACAATATTTCCCCGACAATGCGACAGAATTGCGCGATAAAGCGCATTGGTGCCTTAATTTTGTCGCGTTAGCGGATTACTTATGTCGCGAATATTTAGAGTCCAAACTGAGAGCGAATTATATCTTACTAAATATTTTTTCCTACCAATTGATTTCAAAACCACGAACATGAACGTCACATAAGTCAAGTGAAGTAAGCAATGGTCCGCCGTACTGAGGCGAAGATCCGGGAGTGAGAAATGCGGTGCAAATAAGCGATAGTGGAAAATAGTGAAATTGGACTGGAATTCCAATTGATAAATTGAATCCGAACAGGTGATCTGCACGCCTTGATTCAAACGCTTTGTTCAAACTTTTATAATGTTAACCTATCGTAATACAAGGGGCCCAGAGGGCCTGTATCGCTCACCTGTTTCTTTTGTTACATGAAACATGACTTTACATATAGGTAACTTCAGACAAAATTTGGTAACTCGAACACAAGACATTTTAACATCTCTTAAACGCTGGAGATATTGTTGTTTGAAATTTGAAATTGTTATTTTAAATCTTAACCCACGTTAACCTTTGACTCCGGCTCGCGTATTATTATAATTACTGTAATTAGGAAAAAGATTCGCACTGCTGGTCTTCAAAACATTTTCAAGTATCATGATTCTAGTCCAAATGGTTCTTAGGATATCGTTGTAAGTTTTTAACATATTGGGCCCTGTGACATTGACACCAAGTCATTTTAATGAGGAAACTTTATAGCACTCCATCCCAGGTACCTATTGACCAAATAGTATGACCCTGGGCCTTATGGAACCTGAGAAGATTGTTAAAGCTTTTAACCCATGTTGACATTTGACCACTGACTAGCACTTAAAGTTGACCTTTGACCTCATTACTGTTATAAAGAAAAAGATTCGCACAGCTGGTCTACATAACATACCCAAGTATCATGAATCTAGTCTAAATGCTTCTTAGGATATTGTTGTTTTAAATATTTAACATATTTGAGCCCTGTGACCTTGAAAGAAGGTCAATGTCATTTTTAATGAGGAAACTTTATAGCAATCCATCCCAGGTACATATTGGCCAAATATTATAACCCTGGGCCTTATGGAATTTGAGAAGATTGTTAAAGCTTTTAAGCCATGTGGACTTTTGACCCCAAACTAGCACTTAAAGTTGACCTTTGACCTCATTACTGTGAATAAGAAAAAGATTTGGACTGCTGGTCTACATAACATACCTATATTGTTTTTTAAAGTTTTTAACATTTGACCATAGTGACCTTGAAATTAGGTGATTTTAATGAGGAAAATTTATAGCACACCTACTTGCCAAATATGACCCTTGGCCTTATGGAAATTAACAAGATAGTAAAGGTTTTTACCTATATTGACCTTTGACCCCGACTAGCACTTCAATGATGAACTTTGTCCTCATTACCATAATAAAGAATGAGATTTGCACTGCTAGTCTACATAACATATGTAAGTATCATGACTAGACTAGATTTTTTTTAACATTTTTGACCTGTGACCTTGAAAGTACAGGATATTTTAATGAAATTTTTTTATAGCACTTCATCCCATCTACCATCCTCGATATCCAGGAGTTACACTCACTTTCGCTCTCTGCACCCCTGGAATATGTCATGGCAAAATTGAAGGCTTGGTGTGCGCCACCTTGTTGATTGTACATCAAAAGAATCTCGCGTTCATGCAACAGTAAAAATTGAAATCTTCAAAGGAGATGTATCAGCGTAGTGATTGGTCAGTTGTTTTTTTACCAGAGACCAATCAAACAGCCATCTTTGTGCCTTCAATTTTTGCCATGACATATTCCAGGGGTGCAGAGAGCGAAAGTGAGTGAACTCGTCGATATCGAGGATGCCCAACTACCTACTGGTCAAATGTCATGACCCTAGGTCCTCCAGAAGATGTTCAAAAGAAAGAGTTGACGGACCGACGGACGCTGCAGAACTTCAGGCCAGGTGAGCTAAAATTAATTGTGGTTAACCCAAGGTCAGTCATCCAATTTTGTGAGACACACTTCTCGATGTTCTAGTTGTATTCATGTAACGCGATTGTTGTTAAGTTTTTTTTTCCATGCAAACAATTATGATTTGACATTATTTCAAAAGAAGTTGACTAATGTGTTGTGACCAAATCATGACGTTGTAACAAGGTCACTCACTAATGTTGGTAGGAAAACCGTCGCTTTGTCTTGGTAGGTGTTTTTTTAACAAAATACAAGCATACAGGACAATTACACCTTAACCAAGTGACTGATTATACTCATCCACTTACAATAACAGCAAACATGTCCTCAGCAATGTAGTAAATACGTAACGTGCAAGATTGTTAATAATATAGCTTAGTGCAATTAATTCAAAACACCATCAAAACCCTTTATAGAACAAACTCTAAATGGCCAAAAGATAATGTGACATGAGAAAAGTACCCTGCCAACGCAATAAAATTGGGGCGCCAATGCGACACAAAAATGTCACGTCGCCACACAAGATGGTCGAAAACAGTCGCTATATATATTCCAGTGGTGCAGAGAACGCAAGTGAGTGTAACCCCTGGAATTTCGTGGATGATTTGATTGTTGATGGGGTATCATACATTTTACTAGTCTTTATATCACCTCAATCTTCACATTTGCATGGCGAAAACATGTACTAAAAGTATCTGTGAAATATGGTGCAGGAAAATGTTTCACTTTATCAAGTTTTCTGCTTCCATTTAGCTGGAATTTATTTAAATTCCAGCAGGCTACATGGAGTAATAGTTTTAACGGTAAATAAACTGTTGTAAATTTGTAATGCAACATGCATGTTTCAGAGCACCTTAGACTTGATTTTCCACTCTTTTGACATGAAATTATAAAATTTGAAAAAAACTTATATTTTTCACAAGAATCTTCTCTCTTGAAAATTGGAAACTATCATAACCACATTCCTGACACTTAGAACTTCTATTTTCTTAACATAGATACCATTTCATTTGTTACATTTGAAACGTAATGAAACATTGCCTCACATCCCTCCAAAACAATGTAACTAAGTTTTTCTATTTGGTTCAAGTACAACACAAGATGTTATCTGGGCATAGACAGATTTATTTATAGTGTTTTTAGCACATATCACAGGGGTGAAATTTAGTCGGCTGCCTCCAAAGCTTTGAGGAAGTTCGCCTTTCGCTGTTTCACTCGGTCCTCCCTCTGGAGACGACTCATCTTGGATCGGTTCCACCTGCAATTACAGAAGAAAAACATAACCATGATGGTTAGCAATATCAAGGCACATAGTTAAATCTTAGAAATTAAAAATGAAGAATTTCTAATTCAACAATTGCTTTAGCACTGCCTTCTTCTTGGGGCAACAGACTTTCATCATGCTTTCTGTAGTTAGCCTTGTTATTTTAACATTACACAACATGGACTTTTTAAATGATATCATAAATACTCAATACCACAAAAACCGCTAGTACCGCAGGGACGATTGTTTTATATGCCTGTCCAATGCCATGCGTAAACATTTTCTGCACAATACCTCAAATATGACAAGATACTGATTGAAACTAGATAAATTTTCATATTATATGAAGACAAAGGTTAAGTTTAAGTTGAACAAAATATGTGCATGGCATTGTACATTTTTTTCTTACTCAAGACATATATAGGCCAAATCCTCAACCTAACTCAAGACCTCCTTTAAATTTATCAGGGCTTTTAACTCATACAGGTTAATTATCTCATCAATGGATTCATAGGAATATTCCTTCTACACATGCCAATAATAGAATGGTGACTCACCTCTTCACCTTGCCAGCTGGTTCCTTCTTCTGCTTTGTTGCACGGTCCGGATTGGCTCGGATGGTAGCGTGACTCTTCTTGTACATCTCTTCCAGCTATACATGAACAAACAGCAACTTGTGTTTATCTCAGACATATAATCTAACTGGTCCTAACTCATGTACAAAACAATGCACAGGAATGCTAGACCATGTTCATAATGCATTTCAATTTCATTAAAACTTGATTATATGGGAAAGACGTTTGACATTTTATCGAGTTATCAGAATCACATAAATCATATCCCAGAGGTCACAAGTGATCACTTCAACTAGCCACTGAAAAAACATCAGTGATAGACAAGAAATCAAAGATCACTCCAGGTCAAATGACACGCATGTTTTCATCATCTATACTCAACATAATTGAAAGCATCAACGAATGGTTTCATATCCACTGCATTTTTACTCTTTTGCTTGCTATTGATTTATATTTACTTAATGAAAAAGAACACTACAACCACCACTTTCACGGCTCTGATGACAAAGTGAATATCTAACAGAGTTAAGGTAAACGATGCCCAAATACACATCACACTTACATTTTCTGAAGTAAGGCCATTCTTGATGAACCTGGAGAACTGCCTCTTGTAGGCATCCTCATCCTCACCCTGTAGATGTGCCATATATCCAGCTACATGCTTGCCAAAGATATGGTTGCGGTGAACCTCAGCATTGAACTCGTTGCTCTCCCCATCGTATCCAGGGAAACGCTTTGTGCTGTAAAAATATCAAATTGAAGCATTCTAAAATCCTTCATTAACCAAAACTTTGCTTGTAACAAGTTTGTAACATCAATTTCATTTTTTTCATGGTTTAACAAGTGACTGTACAGTATTCTTAGTGTAAAGAGTAATCAGATCATCTTAAATCATATCTGAAGATAGGTAACTGGACAAGAAGAGCAAACAGTGAAAAAACATCACCATTCATCTCAAGACCAGAACCGACCAACAGTCAAATGACACGCATGTTTTCATCATACTGACTCTTTCTTTTCTTATATCAGAATTTTGTACAAATCGGTTATAGGTATTCAAAAGATTTAATTATCTTTTTTTCAAGACATAAATTGGTACTGTACTGAATAAGGACCAGTACCAATACTAGAGAGGATATGCAATTGGGTAAAAAATACTTCAGGCTGTTCCAGAAATAAACGTATGGGAGGCCAGGCTGAGGGATATGAAGCACTTTTTCAGAGACCCCACCACCAATCAAATTTTGAAAGTAATACAGCATCAAGAATAGTAGATGGGTCTGATTTTAAAATCCTTCATTTACCAGAATGTTATTAACATCCCTTGCACATTTTGTTTGGTTAAACAAGTGACTCTACAGTATTCTTAGTGTAAAGAGTAATCAGATCATCTTAAATCATATCTGAAGATAGGTAGCTGGACAAGAAGAGCAAACAGTGAAAAAACATCACCATTCATCTCAAGACCAGAACCGACCAACAGTCAAATGACACGCATGTTTTCATCATACTGACTCTTTCTTTTCTTATATCAGACTTTTGTACAAATCGGTTATAAGTATTCAAAAGATTTAATTATCATTTTTGACCTGTTGAATGTGGGATAGATTTCAAGACATATTGGTACTGTACTGAATAAGGACCAGTACCAATACTAGAGAGGATATGCAATTGGGGGGGAAAAAAACTCAGGCTGTTCCAGAAATAAACGTATGGGAGGCCAGGCTGAGGGAACCACTTTTTCAGAGACCCCACCACCAGCCAAATTTTGAAAGTAATTCAGCATCAAGAATAGTAGATGGGTCTGATTTTAAAATCCTTCATTTACCAGAATGTTATTCTCATCACTTGCACATTTTGTTTGGTTTAACAAGTGACTGTACAGTATTCTTAGTGTAAAGAGTAATCAGATCATCTTAAATCATATCTGAAGATAGGTAGCTGGACAAGAAGAGCAAACAATGAAAAAACATCACCATTCATCTCAAGACCAGAACCGACCAACAGTCAAATGACACGCATGTTTTCATCATACTGACTCTTTCTTTTCTTATATCAGACTTTTGTACAAATCGGTTGTAAGTATTCAAAAGATTTAATTATCATTTTTGACCTGTTGAATGTGGGATAGATTTCAAGACATATTGGTACTGTACTGAATAAGGACCAGTACCAATACTAGAGAGGATATGCAATTGGGGGGGAAAAAAACTCAGGCTGTTCCAGAAATAAACGTATGGGAGGCCAGGCTGAGGGAACCACTTTTTCAGAGACCCCACCACCAGCCAAATTTTGAAAGTAATTCAGCATCAAGAATAGTAGATGGGTCTGATTTTAAAATCCTTCATTTACCAGAATGTTATTCTCATCACTTGCACATTTTGTTTGGTTTAACAAGTGACTGTACAGTATTCTTAGTGTAAAGAGTAATCAGATCATCTTAAATCATATCTGAAGATAGGTAGCTGGACAAGAAGAGCAAACAATGAAAAAACATCACCATTCATCTCAAGACCAGAACCGACCAACAGTCAAATGACACGCATGTTTTCATCATACTGACTCTTTCTTTTCTTATATCAGACTTTTGTACAAATCGGTTGTAAGTATTCAAAAGATTTAATTATCATTTTTGACCTGTTGAATGTGGGATAGATTTCAAGACATATTGGTACTGTACTGAATAAGGACCAGTACCAATACTAGAGAGGATATGCAATTGGGGGGGAAAAAAACTCAGGCTGTTCCAGAAATAAACGTATGGGAGGCCAGGCTGAGGGAACCACTTTTTCAGAGACCCCACCACCAGCCAAATTTTGAAAGTAATTCAGCATCAAGAATAGTAGATGGGTCTGATTTTAAAATCCTTCATTTACCAGAATGTTATTCTCATCACTTGCACATTTTGTTTGGTTTAACAAGTGACTGTACAGTATTCTTAGTGTAAAGAGTAATCAGATCATCTTAAATCATATCTGAAGATAGGTAGCTGGACAAGAAGAGCAAACAATGAAAAAACATCACCATTCATCTCAAGACCAGAACCGACCAACAGTCAAATGACACGCATGTTTTCATCATATTTACTCCTTTTATTATCAGAATTTTGTACAAATCGGTTATTTGTATTCAAAAGAATCAATTATCCTTTTTGTCTGGTTGAATATGGGATGGATTTCAAGACATATATTGCCTTGCATGCAATGCGGGAAGGGTGGAACGTATGGGAAGGGTGGGAAGCATTATTTTTCAGAGACCTTACCACCTATCAAATTTTAAAAATAATTAATATCAGAAATGATTTTAACCCTTTCACCACTGCAGACCATAATGGACTCATCCAGATCAATGCAAGGTGGAGTCTACTTAAGTTACTTAGGGGTGAAAGGGTTAAACCCACCACCAATAACATATCTTTACAGGTGCCTCCCACCTCTCCAATATGATCAATTATGGAACAGCCGTGATAAATCACTTGCTCATTTGATCAGTTTTTGCAGCAATGGTATTAATTTGACCTAGAAATAAAGGTTGAAGTAACCTAACCTAAGTAGAAACCACTGCACAAATATCTGTTGCATGGATAATTCAAGATTCTTAAAAGACATCAAGGATTTTAATATTACAATATTGATTTTTTTTTTTATTAAAAGTATAATAAATGTCTCCCTTTAGTTTGAAAGGGAGACATAATGATGCATGATAATGCAATGTGTTTTTGTATTGTCCATCTGCAATTAGTCATGTTAATAAAATTTCATATTTTAGGCCAGTCAAAATAAACTACTACTTGTCCAAATTAAAACCAATTGGGCTTGCTTTACCCATTTTGCAAAATACAAAGAGGTGCTACAATGCAGGTACACTAGGATTTTATAACATTAGTAATCAGATCATCCTAAATCATATCCTGGTGCAGATCACTGGACATCAAAATCAGCAGTGATGATACATCACCACCAATATGAGGACCAATGCTTACACCAGGTCAAATGACACGCATGTTATCATCACATCTACTCACACTTAAAAGGTTTGGTAAACACTGTCTCAAATAAACATGTTCATCAAGTTTATATAAAAAAAATATGATACAGTTATTGCCCAGATAAAGTTCTAGTGATCTTGAAGTGTGCCTTGTTCTCGTGAATGAGGAGATTGGTAATAAAATGATATGCTACAGTCAGACAAAACGTAGAGGCCGACTTTCAGAAGACATCAATCATACCAGTGTTATCTTTATAAAGACTAAACTATGCAATTGAATTAAAACAAAAATCCTTCACTGCATCAATTGAGGCCATGCTTCCTTGGAGATTCTACACTGTTTTTTGACACGCTAGTAGTATCAATTTATGATGAACATATTGCGTCTTTCCCTCTATTTACCGTTTCGCAACATGCTGTTAAGTTCAATGTTCCATTTACCTGTGGGGGATATCTAATCCTCCATCCACTGCACCTTTCAATGCACCGAAGACACGGGCACCAGTGGAAGTTCGGACAAGACCAGCATCCAGATAACACCTGAAGGCTCCAGCCTCACCATCAACATCCTCAACGTAGTACTCATCACCATCCACCTCTGTCTGGCCAGCATACACTGTGTCCAGGTTAAACTGCTTCAGCAGCTGTAACAAACAACACCAGGTTGATATAAATCATGGAAGTATTCAACAAAATATCATACTTGTCTCGAGATGCAATACACTTAAACTTTGAGGTGTTTTCAGCCTTTCAGTTTGCACTCCTTGTCAAATCTCAAAACCAAATCTTTGCACAAGCCTGAATTGTATTCAACAATGCTTCATTTGTCAAAAAAACAAATGCTATAAAAAACCTCATGATAAACCAGGGAGTTAAAAATAGAAAACCTAAAGAGCGAAAGAAAAGTAACAAAACTTGAATATTATAGGTGTTGTAGGTCTGCATTACAATGTTGAAGTTATCCTTGCAGCATAAAATACTTACAAATAACAAACAGCCTTTATTCACTTACCCTTCTTGCGAGCAGCAATCCGGTGCAGTAAGCAGCAGAATAATTGGTCAGCCCTACCTTCACGCCATATTTTGGCAGTTCATGTGAATATGCACTGCAAATAATGTGATCACCTTCGATCCTGGCGTATGCTATCTACAATGCAAGTGAAATATTTTAACTAACTTGGTATAATAACCAAACAATATATATAGAAGATTTTCCCAAGAGTAAACAATATACCCAAAAACTGAATTTATTCGTTGAGATTTGTAATGCTCCAAATATACAAAGGGGAAAAACTCTCTACACAATTATCAGACCAAATATGTCTTTGAATGATGAGTAACTACACATTAGGTTTGTGACACTAAATCCTTGTTATCTAGACAAGGTTCATTCCGACGACCACCGACAGTACATACCAGTACACTTTAACCCGACACTTGCCAATATGAATGTGTTCACCAAAAGTTTGTTAAAATTGAACCATTTATAGGAGAGTTTTACACATAAACCAATCATACCAAATTAATATCTCCATTTCAGTGAAAGCTGGGGATAAAATTTCATTTTGCATTTGAAATGCGGTTGTTTCCAACATCATTTACAATAGCAGAAAAACCCACTGGTGACATTATTTATGAAACACACAAACTAGCAACAAAACAATTACCTGGCAAATGATGTCCCTGTTTGTGAAGCGTACAATAAGCCTGTATTTGGGAGTATTGTACTTGTTCTTCTCTTGGATGACGAGGCGCTTCCTAGCAAAGTAGTCTGTCTTGCCCTCTAAATAACCACAGGAATAAAACATTGAAAACTGTCAAATGGTGTTTTTTTTTTATTAATAAAATTGATTTTTATTTAAAATATAACACTGACCAATTGAATAGCTTATTTTTAGTTAATTGTTCAGAGCTAAACAAAATGTGTGTACAACTGCTAACTGATTTCAATTTTTTTTGTAAGTTCTATGGATAGTCTGGTGCTTAACTGAAACAACAGTCTCAGAGGGCCTTTATTGCTCACCTGGATATCTAAGCAACCTTTGCAAAATATTCTCCAAATGAGATCCAGGGGAATATGCCAGACCTCAAGGCCAATCCTTGTAGCAAATCTGTATTAGATTTTGCATGCCCAGCAATTTTAAGCATGGTTATGGGTTGGGGATCTCAACTGTTTCTAAGCTGCGACTCAGAAACTTGGTCCCTAGGGTTGTGGCTAGCTAGACCCCAGGATCAATTCTAGTATCATGACTGAATTTGTCTCTTTTTGCCCAGCATTTGTATGTTTAGTTATGGGGTGGGGATCTAAACCATTTCGAAGGTATGACCCAGGGGTTAAGTCTCCAAGGGTGGGGCAAACCCCAAGGTCATAATGGAGCATATGTGCATTCATCTCTTTATACTCAGCAATTGTATATATGGTTATATGGTGGTGATCTCAACTGTTTCCAAGCTGTGACTAAGAAACTAGGTCCCTAGGGCTTCAGTCAGACCCAAGGGTCTATTCTAATATCATGACTGCATTCGTTTCTTTATGCCCAGCATTTGTATACCTAGTTTTGGGGTGGGGATCTCAATCGTTTTAAATTTGTGAACAAGGTACTATGTCTCCCTTGCCCACATATAGTAAACACACTTGATCTCCTAGCCTGAAATTATCCCAACAAAAAGTACCGAGTAAAAAAGGTCTTATATGAAAAGGCAATCTTATAAGACTAATTAATTAAACAATGTGTACATATCTTTTTGTGGTTAAATACATTTGCTTGTTATCTAAATGAAATCCATACCATCAAGGGTGGGGCCAGACCCTAGGGCCATCCTGGAAGCAAATGTGCTTTATTCTCTTTATACTCAGCAATTGTATATATTTTTTGGCCCCAACCCTTAGCTCGGGGGGTCAGCCCCACCATTTGTACAATTTTGAATCCCTGCCTCTCATGAATGCTTCCAACCAAGCATGATCAATATCCATGGCCTAGTTCTACAGAAGAAGTCATTTATAGCAATATAGCCAAATAACCCCTTTTTCGGACCAGGTGAGCTAATAATCCTAAAAACAATTTGCATTGGCTTGAAAATGGATTCCAAGTTTCTGGGGAAAAAAATGGTACATGCTTTACAGTAAGTACTCACCACGCCTCCTCCTGAATTTCACTTGAAATCGCTTGAAGTATGCCTTGTTCTTCACAACTTTAACGAACCCCTGTAAATTGATAAAATACAATAATTCTGAGCATGAAAATGTAAAAACTGCATGTTTCTTTGTAGATCGGTAATAGTTTTCAGAAATCAAATTAAGGCTTTCAAAGAACAATTCACTTCAAGATGGATTCGCAGAGCCTTTCAAAGTACAATTCACTTCAAGATGGATTCCCAGTATTTTTAGACATCCTTAACATGCATAACAAATATAACACATCACAACCGCTGCTCCCTCGACAGCTGTATTCTCTTGTTCCAAGGCAATGTGTCAAGTCCAGAAGCTTAATGCCAGTTGAGAACTCTCTGAAAGTTTCTCTTGCTGCCATTCAATAACACATTACTACTTTGACGATTTACATTAAACCTTTTCAGATTTTCTTGTTCAAACTATACCCTAAATATGCGCTATCGGATATTTGTCAAGTATGGCGCATCCTGTGAAATGGGTATCTGGAGTGGGGTTCTTGGTTTATTAAAAGCTATTTTATTCTCAAACCCCGTTCTGTACAAGTGAATTGAAGAAGGCCTACCAAGTGGACACCATTTAAATGTCTATGCCAGTTGCTAATCAAAATGTTCATTTGGCACACAAGGTAATAGTCGGGCAGAATTTCAGAATGAAATTACCACCTCGAGGGGGGGGGGGGAACCAACCCGTAAAATAAACTGGGAATGTTATGACTTATTCTCCTTTGCTTGAAAGCATGCTTAATCATATATGTGAATGTCACTGATTATCAATACAACCGGTATAACTTGATCAGTTATCAAATGACCCGTTTCTCGGTTGTCACAAATGTCAAGCATTATAACACCGCTAATGAAATAAAGCTAAATTTGAGCGTTTTTCAAGTGTTAACATTATCTGGATGATAAAATAGAATTTCGTGTCAGAGTTTGCGACGCAATGAGGAATTAAAACACTTTGCCAATACGTCAACACACGTGTATACTCGTTATTCTCGTTCATGAAGGCGACCAACCACATTTACAATCCACTTAAATCAGTTGCAGTAACTACCATCTGCGTTCAAATTTACCACAATTACGAATGAAAATTTATAAAATTTAATTTTATAGTAAAATCGTGAGTGCACTCTCACCATTGTTAGGGTTTTTTCGAAGATATCCTTCGAGTTTCCCTCAGATAGCTTCGGTTGGGGGCCTATATAGGCGGAAAAGGAAGTCGTCCACGATTCGGCGCATAAAGTCAACTCTTGGTAACTTATGCGCTTTGGACATTTCTTTGAAAAGGAGAAATAAATGTATATTAAAACGCGACACACTTATATCAAACATACATAAAATATAGTACTCTGAATAATTGAAAGGGTTTTACTTGTTCCCATTTCTATTTTAAATAGGAAAGTATAGATTTAAAACAAAAAAGCTTTAACATAACCTAGATTAATCTATTTTTAAATCCGCCAATCGCATCACAACGCGGCTTCATCTTCTATTTTCGTTTCTGTCCAGAATCCAAGTTGATGTTTGATGCCAGAATTGTTTTCAATGATATGTCGTCATTTGATCTTTAATGTTTAAATTCCGGTTATTTTTTTAACCATTTCAAACAACTTTTGAAATGTGATTGTGTCAGTGAACCAGTGTTTACATCTCTCGTTCCAGAGTCACATGTTGCAGCATGTTTTCAACTTTTCAGAAGATAAACATTGGGTTCTCGTGCTTAGAGCCATGCATGAACCGATTTGACCGGTTTTGAAATGGCCAATTTTAAATTGATATAATAGATACAGACAATTTCAATATGGATGAATGTCAACCTCAGGTTTTGTTGATGCAGAACGTTCAGGATCTACGAAGAAGATTGCGAGAGACGGAGAGACATCTGAACAAACTGTCAAAAATAGAAAGAACGGACGAGTAAGTTTCCCAGATGTTTTAAAGATGTATATAAGCTTTAAATTGACTGTAAATATGTAAATCTAGGTTTTAGTCCTCGAAGACAACACCATCTACAACCCGGGTTCGGGTACATGATGACCCCTTGTCAAGCATTCACTTTTATTTTTTATTCTACCCAGTCCAGTTCCGCGCTGGATCCGGGTCGTTTCGCCCTAAATCCCATTCGCACATAAGGTTGTTTCGCCCTAAATCCAGTTTGCCCCAAGGTTGTTTCAACTGAATATATTGAAAAGGTTACTATTTTTTTTACTATGTTTCACCTCAGAATTAGATTTAAATCCGTGGTTTCACAAGCAGTTGTCTTGTCAAAGAAATGTCATGCTACATATGATATTGTATGCGTTTGCAGATCTGGTCGACCACATACAAATCTAACAAGTCTTATAACTTTAAAAAAGCTAAGGTAGACCTAGAACTTTCTCATTAACACCCGACTGGTTATTAAATTGATCCCATGCCTTAATTGTAATGGAGCAAGCCCGATGTGAATCACACCGGGGCAATTTTAGCATAACTTGATTTAGCACATTGGTCCGCATCCATAAATAGGTTTGTAGTATGTCTATGAACTATTTCTGTTGATCTCTTGTGTTAATCAAACTTAAACTCTGCCTAAAACTATCAAGTTGAAGTAGAACGGCAATTAAAATCTAAATTGACTGCCATGTACGAAACTTTGTCTCTCTTCCAATTTAGGTCAGATGTCTATATGTGGGTGTCATGCATGACCTAAATGGAATTTGAAGTAAACATGGCAACATCAGTAGTAATACTATTTTTGGCCGTGCAGGCCATATATACAGAAACGGATAACTGTGATGACTTCATGCGCGATCTGTCATGGCGGTCATTTTTACCCCCCATTACGAACTTGGCTAAGTTATTTTATTAGTAAGGGTTTGTTATGTCCTCATATGAAGCATGAATTATATGTAAATTTACAGATTGGGACACTTTCAATTTTGCTCAATTAGTTGACATAAGACTGGTTCGTAGCTCTGACGATGCTATATATAAAAATTGTCTTGTCGTCAGAAACTATATGTTATCGTAGCTTACAGAAGTAATAGCAGTTAATATCAAAACTAAGGGGCCATTCTATGTAAATTGTAAAATTTAAAGAAAATTGGAACATGGAGGGGTCAATTTCAGTTTTGAGGGGTCATGGTGCCGCCAAGATTATCCCTGCATGATCAGATGGCCAAGAGTCAATGTCATCATCCAGTGCTCATAAATTGAAAATTGGTTTCTGTGCAGTAACTTAAGTTCCTGATTGCCTGTAAAACATATACCTCATTTCAGATCTATTGGTCAAAATTAAAAGCCATTGGTACTTAAGATAGGAAATTGGTTTCCATGCATTCACTCATGTTCATTTTCAGGTTTTACAGTCAAGGTCACTGTTCATTAGCTGAAGTTGGCTGGCCATGGTAAAAATCACAAAACTCAGAAACTTTTTTATGCACTTTTTTTTGTTTCCTAATACTATAAATGTTTGGTTTCAATACCTTTTGCAGTTTAAAGGTCAATTATTAAGGTCACTGTAATTGCATCCTTGAAATTTCAAGGATACGCTGTGATAGCGATTTGAATTATGAAGTGGCATTTGTTCATAAGCATTCCCAAGAACCATTTTGCACCATTTTTTAGAAATATTACATCATTTTTCTACTAGAGACTTTTGAAAACATTATATTATGTTCTGTCTCTTAAAACAAAAGTTACAAAAATGCACTGAATGTATAACAAAATAAATAATTTTGCATTCAGAACTCAAATAAGAAACAAAAATCAAAATAAATAATTTTGCATTCAGAACTCAAATAAGGAGAAAGGATGCACAAATAGTGCTAAGGTACTTTAAAAAGGAGCAGCAAGTCAGAACGAGAAATCTGTCACTCTAAAATTCCAAACCCTTCATCTACTACAATTGATCATAGACAATAAAGCCTGTCAAAATTCGCTGCATATATGGTCTTCTCTAAATCTAGAGTTTGAAAGCCTCTGGATTTGAATCGAACCCCCAATCTGGCCCATGGTATATAACCTTGGGTCAGAATCTACATACACCATATAGTAAGGTTATAGTAAGGTTAGATGCTCTTATTTGGACTTGTAAATCATAAATCATATTTTTATGCACATGCTCTTTGCAGTGATGACCTTGATTCGGTGACCAGTATACCAATGTCCGAGAGGCTCCATATGTTTGATCACCTTCAGTTTCCTAATAAGGAGATGATGGATGTGGATGATAGGGAAAGTATCCAATCAGGACTGGCAACTCTTCCAGATTCGTCCTACGCAGGATTTGAAAGAATACAACCACCATCCAGTACGCCAAATAGACCACAGGTATTTTAGTGATTATTTTTCCTGTGATTTTGAAATCATACATTTCCATACTTGTGCATTGAAAGGTATTGGGTAATGAAGTAAATGATTATTTTATTGTATATGTTAATTTGTACTTATTCTATGGAGGTGCTGAAAGTACAAGCGCCGCTTCCAAATCCATTACAGAAAAGTTGAGTAAATTAGAGCCAAAATATACACACACAAGTATATAAATTGTATAGAGATAAATGTTAAATCGGATATATAAATTTTCAGAACCATTGCCAAGGGGGAAAAATTTTGACATCACAATCAGTTCGAAGCGTCACAACACAAACATTTCATTACTTTTACATTATATCTGTTCAAAGGTCTTATCATTGAGGATTCATTTCTTTGTTTCCCAGACATCTAGAAGAACAGAAAGCCAGGAGAAGCCGGGCGTGTACAGGGAACCTCGGCCTCAGCAGAGCCTGTATCGACCAGAACCAGAGGAGGCCCGCTACCTCAAGGAGGCAAACAGGAAACTGCTTCAACAGAACCATAAACTGCTGGCAGAGATAGAAAAGTGCAGTCAAGAGGTCAACAGCAGCAGGGTCAAGGTAGGGGTCAAAAGTTCATGAGGGTGAAATCAGTCAGAATTCTTATATGCATTGTACAGCAACCTATTTACCCTAGGAGGAAGAAATTAAGAAGCTGAAAGGTTTTTATTTGTAAGGATACTGTGAGTATGATGACAATTTTGTTAATTTGAATATTTTAGGTACCTTTTCAGAAATTTTCAATTCATTCATCCATTTTTCAAATGACCACATTATAAGTCATGTAGTAAGACACTTTTCTTTTAATCAAAGATAGAAGAACTAAGCAATGAGTTGGACGAATACCGACAATCCATTCCAGACCTAGAGGACAAGATCGTAGGACTACAAGCAGAGACAGAGGCACAGGATAATGCTCTAATGTAAATGTTTTATCTAAAACAGACTTTTACTTCCTTTGCTTACTATAGATTATTGCCTTAAAGTTCGTTAATCTTCATGATGTCAATACCTTTGATGAAACAATATGCATTTATTGCTTTTGTGGAAGGGAAACATGATTTCCCTGAGATTAATCATGTGCAACAAGAGGGAAGCCATAGTGAAACATGCTTAATGGAGTGGGAACAAAGAATTGGGAAAAACAAAGAAAGACTTTCCATACCACAAGGCCAATAAATATTTGATTACTACGAAATAGAAAAAAAAATAACACAACAGTAAAAGATGGTCCAGGTCATTTTTCTAGAGAGACCCTGAATAAGGTAGAGAGACCCTGAATAAGGGAAACTCGATCACAGGTAGAAAGCATAATGCTTTATTTCCCCATCATGTGATCAGTATAATCCAATCAAATGCCGTTATATAGATGAGGTTCAGTTTGTTAGTGTTACTTCTACACTTGTCAAAATGAAGTGTAATGATGTCTGAAGTGCGAAACATTTAAGTTTTGAAATTAACAGCTGTTTTTGAGAATGTCATTTTGTTTGAAGAAGCGTCCTGATGAAATTTTTGTTTTGGTTCAGGAGTGCAGAGGAGAGGTATGAGAAATGCCAGAGACAGGCCAACATTTACCATCAAAAATGTAAACAACATGAACAAGAAATAGAGGAAGTTAAAGAGGAGATCACGCAGGAAAGAAAGAAGAGAAAAGGGTACATTTTAAGCTATTTATAGATTTAAAGATATTGTATGGGCAAAGATATGCTTCCACTTCCGCTACTTACCCTAGTTTTTACCTATCAACTGATTTTTTTTGAGATCCTAAAACCGTATTCATTGCTATTAACACCCCTCCCCCTATTTGCCCTTCCCCCTTATTCATGAGGAATTGAAATTATTTAACCCCCCATCCCAGACCTGACCAGGCCTTGCACTATAAAGCGGAGATTTAAGACTGGTGATCATGACTGGACTCGAGGTTCTCCCCAGGCCGTTTAGCTGATACGGCTCCGTATCAGCTTCAGTTTGAAATCCTCCCTGCCGTATCAGCTTAATTGACCCGTATCACCTTAAACTGTGAACCGTATCACCTTGTTAATTGTACTGAAGGTTATTTTTCAAACAATAAATTGACACTGATTAAATCACAAGGCTGACCCAAGTCCAGCAATAACCCCACTGGTCAGTTGCATGATAGGCGTATTGCCACAGCTGGGGTCCTGTAATTAGTGGGGAGGGGACCGGATGACAAGCCCACAGGTATACATCAAGCATGCTCACTGGAGCCTAAAGCAATTACCACCGGATCCTTTTAGCATGGTCAATAGGCGATTAATTTAGGTTACTACTGTAGGATTAACAAAACAAACACTTTATACAGCCATTATAAATCAATTTACTCACATTATGATTGCATTTGACAAGGCTGAAATAGCATGTGTTATCATCTTCTCTACTTCTCTACAA
The DNA here is from genome assembly GCF_002113885.1 of Mizuhopecten yessoensis. Classification (NCBI taxonomy): domain Eukaryota; kingdom Metazoa; phylum Mollusca; class Bivalvia; order Pectinida; family Pectinidae; genus Mizuhopecten; species Mizuhopecten yessoensis. The sequence continues at coordinate 1,023,886 of NW_018408567.1, forward strand.
AATACATTTTACTATAAACTTTTCTGAGGCCAGGAGGTCCTAGAGATTTAGAGCATATTTCTACCCTGGTGTATTTATAGGTGCCAGCTGCTAAATCAACATCAATGCTGTTCATTCTTTATTAAGATGAATGAAATCATCAACAAAGATCATGACTTGATCCTAGGTTCATGTGAAAATCATTCATCTTTTCTATGTTTTCTTTAAAAGAGCTGAAAGCCAGCGAGATGAGGCTCTGTCCAACTTTTTGGAAGCTCAGGAAACTCTTGAGGAATACCAAAAGAAATCCAAGGAGAGAATGAAAAAGGTAAATACACCATTTTATTGAATCCCTGTACCGTTTTGAGGTACGTACATAGTAAGTAAAAAGTACATTGACTGTTTGACCAGAATATGGAAGCAGCCTAATTGTGTTGTACTGTATGTAGATACAGGGGACCTATATCCATGCAGTATGTTCGTTCCTGTAGATTATCAAATTAACCTGATACAACTGTGTCTTCTGTTGGTAGATGGAGGGCACTGAGGACTACCTGAGAGACAGTCTGGCTCATGCAAACCAGGAGCGCGGAGATCTGCTGGAGAGAGTCAACCTCCTGCAGTCCAAGTCAAAATCTCTGCATGAGGAGGTCAGGTAGGGAGGTCAAGTTTGTTGTCACATCTGTACTTTTTTGTAGTCGCATCTTGAAGATGCTGTCCGTCGTGAATATCAGAAACTGAAAGGGTTGGCGGCAGATCACCAGAGACAATCAAAAGTGACTGCTTGTGACAGCCCTAACAGACCTGCAGCACAGTGTATAATAGTTATCTATTGTTTAGCAATATTTGTACATGTAACATGATGTCATGCCTTATCAAAACTTTTCATACAAACTTATAGAACCCTTATATGGAGGGGATGTGATTAAAGTAGATATATATAGATTTGAGTTACCACCCTTTTCTTACAAACAACCTTGAAAGAAATATTCTCACAGTTCTTGGCATGGAGTGGTCTGTGTATTATTCTGCCATTCTGACGACAGTTTAACTTGTTATAGCTTAGTCAACGTCCATAAAAAGTCCCCACCTTACAATGGTAAACAGTGTACACACATCCTATTGATAATTAAAACATTTTACCTACTAATATGACATCATTAATGTTACTTTGGAGATAAATTGAATACCACAAGTATCAGTCAAATATGAACCGGTGGCCAGCACACTCAAATTGTCTCTACACTCAAAGTATTCTGTGTTGGGATATTCCAGATAGTTGACACTCCAACCAAGACCTGTGACAGCACCGAAAAGGAATTATTACCAATTTAACAGAAACGTCCAGTATTTATAAATAATCTCTTGATCAACTTTAAATTGATATATTTATGTTTACATCAAATCTATAGCATCCATATTTAGGAGAGTTTGAACATTCTATTTGATCTGTAGATAACTGATGAGTTCCGAACAAACAGGAGCTCTGACTATTAGGGCAATACAGCATCCTGGTTTGTCGGTATGAAATATGGCACGTTTAACTTCATGGCCTGAAAAATAAACTGTATCACTATTTTCAGATTAGTCAAGTACTGTAAAAGTGGAAATACTCGCAATTTTTTGCATCCCATTAATTTGTGTGAAAATATCCTCACATGAATATTTGTTTATAGAATATATAAATTATAATAATGATATATAGAATATGTAGATTTCAGAACCATTCTCACTGTGAAAATTTCCACTCCCCTATCAGTTTAAGGTGTCATAGCACGAACATTTCCATATTGCAATCAGTTTAAAAGATTCGTGACACCAACATTTCTGTATGCGATAATTTCCACTTTCACAGCAAGTGATGAAATGCCATTTATTTCAGGGGGGGAATATGCATATCAATATAACTTTGTTTGACATAGGATAACATAATCAGGGTTGTACCTTTCTTTACCAGGAGACTGGAGACGGTGGAGGAGGTAGAACTGGATAGTCGACAAGACATGGAGCATCAAAATATGGACCTGAGGTCACAGCTGGCCAAGGTCACAACTCAACTCAGTAAGTAGGTCAAGGTCATACAAATTGAACAGATAAGTCATTGTAGTTTGGAAAGCTTCATGCTATAAAAGAATAACTGTGACTGCATAAGGTTATCTTTGCCACTACTCTTTGTTCATCCTCGATATTCCAGGGGTTACACTCAGTTATGTTATCTGTCCCCCTCCATGTCATGACAAAATCAAAGGCACACAGTTAGCCATTTGATTGGTTTCAAATTAAACAAACCTGACCAATTGCAAGGCTGATACCTAGCCTTTGAAGACTCAAGTGGAGCAACACCCTCAAGCCAGTCAATTTTACTGTTACCGTTCCTCTTTACTGTTGCTCATACAATTCTTCGATGTACATCAGAGGATCAAATAAGTCTATTTGTATCATCCACACAGTACGTAGCTATCAACTTCCGACTGACATATTCCTGGAATAACCAGGAATGCAGAAAATGTTTGAGAGCATGACACACGCAGAGTATTTCGAGGATGCTTTTTGTTGTCCTCTGACACATCGGTGGTTAATAATAGATAGTGTGCATATTTTACAATAATGCAGACTTGTTCTTAATTAAATTACAAATAGAACCCTTATTACATACAGATGAAATGGAGTCTGAAAGTATGCACAATGAGAGTTTGAGGAGAGAAAACGTCCGCCTTAAAGGCCATATCGATGGTCAGCAGCAGCAACTGAATACATGTCAACAAGAAATTGAAGAAAGTCGCACCATGTTGGCCCAACTAGAACAACTAGCACAGCAGGTCCAAAACCAGGTTTGTATACCATGCTGGCCCAACTAGAACAACTAGCACAGCAGGTCCAAAACTAGGTTTGTATACCATGCTGACCCAACTTGAACAACTAGCACAGCAGGTCCAAAACTAGGTTTGTATACCATGCTGACCTATCTGGAACACTTAATGTAGCTCCAAAACTAGGTCAACTAGCACAAGGGTCAAAAACCGGGTCAATATAGGGTGCAGGCCTTACATCACTATTTGTAGTATCAACTTACACATCAGGTCTTCTAACAATTACACATCTATATCAATGACCATACTAGTCTTGACCAATAATATGTCAAAAATAAATTCATTTAAATTTCATTTATGAAAGCTAGTTATAAGTTTGTTGTATTTTTCTCTGTGATAGTCCCAGAAAGCCAACACAAGTTTCAATGACAGTGGAATGTTCAGTGTGCAACCCTCTAGTCCCTCCAGTAAAGACAACGCCTCAACCTCCTTCCGATCTGTCGACAAAACTGGAGCATCTGGCTCAGCGGGCGGGGCACAGGCCATCTTACAGGACCTCAGGTAGGTCATTTAATGTGAAGTATTAAAAAAAATGAGTCAAAGTATAATTCTAATTGTTATAAAGATGTTCTCATTGAGTTCCTGGATCTTAAAATCTAAATTGTATCTAATGTATATACAGTGTTGCCTTGTTTATCTAGGGACGTTTGGTCCCTGTTTGACCCTTTCACCGCTGTGGACCATAATGGACTCATCCAGATCAATGCATGGTAGCGTTTACTAAAGTTACATAGGGGTGAAAGGGTTAACCGACTGTATTGTTTAACAGTTGACTTACTGGGACTTCTCAATATACCAAAAGTACATTGGACCCCAAAACACTTGCTTGATAGTAGGGCAACTGGATTAGTGACAAAACAAGCATTGAATGTATACTGGTTCTTCTGCTAGGATGAGGCTCGCAATGAAAGATGCAGAGATTCAGAGACTTCAGGCTGACATACAGGCCAAGGAAGTGAGCAGCCAGACCCAGGTTATTGAGAACCTTCACAGAGAACTCACTGCCATGGTGCAGAGCAACAAACAAGGTTAGTGGCACAACTAACACAAACATTGCAAATATAGACAGACCGAAACAAAATTTTGGGTGAATTATTGCTAAAATTTACACCTTGTAAAATAAAGTGGTGACTTCCAGTCAAATAAATGGCAACAGCTACAGTCAGCTTCATCAATTGTTCGTTTTAAGAAAAAATTATGCAATTAATATTATCAAATTAAGTGTGAATCATAAAAGAATACCGAAAATGAAAGAAAGTGTTTTGTTTAAAACTGTTGTTCCGTAATCAATAATTCAAAGTTCATTCAAACTTTAGGAATGACCAAAGCACAGGAGCTGGAGGCAGTCATAAGCCACATGGAAATAGAGAAAGCCCGGCAGACGAAACAAGTGTCCGACCTTCAGCGAGATCTTGCTGACAAAGACGCTCATGTAACATCAATGGAGGGCCGTGTTAACCACCACAATGTCCAGCTGATCGACCTTCAGGAACAAATCAACGAAAAGTGTACAGTCACCACCAACATAGAGCGGGAGGTATCAACACAAATTAATTTTATATTTTCAAACTGAGTTAATTTTATGCACTGAATTTCTTAGCAGTTTTCTGGTAAGGTTTAACCGTGTACTTTTGCTTCAGAACTGATGAAGCAGTTGTTCTTCGAATAGTTTAATCCTTGAGTCCTGCTTGCCCTATGGGACTTACCAACTTTTTTAGAACCTCCCTCCTATTCCTTTTAGCAACAGGATCATCATTGTTTTGAAAAAGATGTTCAGGAATCACCTGAAAAAAATCTACAATAATCACTATTAAAGACTTTGTAAATTAAAGTACCTTATAAAATCACTAGAGGATGTAAGCCATACATTTTCAATAGAATTTGGGGTTAAAGTTTAAACATTTAACTTGTTTCGTCATTGATATATGAATCGCTACAGCTGCCTTCTTGGACGTTCATAAACATATGAATTGTCACTAGGTTATTGATCCTGTAGCCTTTTAACAGCTTTTCTAAAGGTCAATGTTATCATTACAGTCAAACCTCTATTAAGAGACTGCCCCGAGGAAGTAAAAAAACAACTGTCTTTATATAATTAACACAGGTTGTTTCTTAATATAGGTTCAGTTCACAATGAAATTACTTCAAATTGGGAACATAAAAAGTGGTCTCTTAACACAGGTGGTTTCTTAATACAGGTGACCACATGAGCAGGTTTGACTGAGAGTTTAGACAGCATCTTTCATATTTCATGATGTTCAGTCTTCTAAAAGACCCCATGTATATTGTGTACAGGTAGAGGATTAAATATCCTATTTTCGTGTTTTATCTCCACAGCTTCGAAAGAAGACTTCCCAGATGGCAAGTTTGGAAGAACAGCTAGATGAAAAGACTTCTGCTTTGTCCGGGACAGTGGGCAAACTTCGGGAGTTGGAGGAGGATTGTCGGGAATACCAGGAAGAAGCAAGCAAATTGAGGACGGAACTTCATGGAAAGAAAGAGTCACTTCATCAAACCTCAAGTCTGGCCGAACAGAACCAGCAGATTCACCGTGAACAGTGTCGAGACTATGAAAAACAGATTGACATGGTGAGACATTTAAATCACAGCATTGTCAATTGATTCTATAGCCGGTGAAGTTTTAAAGTTTACAGTCAGAGATATGAAAAAAGAGGAAATTACCAAACCACCCTTGTCTTGCAAGCACTGAAAATTTGTATCCCATGATATTGAACATATCATATGTTCAAAGCTATGTAATAACAACATCGCTCGAACATATGAAACAGTGGGATGTCACAAGAGGCAATCCAATGACACAAATTTGTAGCAAAGGTGGTCACAGGTGTTTTTCTCTATTTTGAATTTTCTGTTCAAACTTTCAACAATATTTGTTCACCTAGATCAGTTTGTGATGCATGCAATGAAAATAATTCCTGAATTCCCCCCATTGATACAAAACATACAAAATAGCAGAAATACGTATCAAGACTACAGTACATGTTTGTATTGTCCCATGATATATTTTAATTAGTTTGTATACAAGTATCAAGACTAGAGATTTATATGGTTCAACAACAAGTTTCTATTGCATATAAATATACATGTTTTTAAACTAAAGATTTTGATAGTCCAAAAACAAGGTTCTACTGTAAAAACATTTGTCTCTAGATTTGTAAAGTTCCTTTACAAAGTTCTTCGCTATATACACGTATCTGGATTTAATATTTGTATTGGTCTATGACATGGTTCTACTGTATCTATTCACGTATCAAAACTGCACTGAGTTTTAGACTGATAGGTAATACTTATTTATCAAATAAAGTGTTACTTTCAAAATGTTAATTAATAAATATTGACCTTGATGATGATAGCTGACCCAGAAGCTGGAGAAGAAGACAAATCGCCTTGAGGAGCTAGAGTCACAGTTAGGGTTGCTGAGGCGGGAGACGAAGGAGAAAACACAACACATACAGCAGGTGGAGGAACTCCTCAGACAGAACCGACAGGTGAGGCAACAAAAACAGGGAATCCCGACAGTTTGATAGTTCTGTTTCACAAGATAATATTAGGGAATGCATATTTATAACTGCCAATGAAGTTTGAACCAAAATGAAAATTCACCTGTTTTTCCGCCACAGGAACTTGATGCGAAGACGAGACAGAGCCAGCGAACGCTGCAGCAATTAGAGCTACAGGCAAATGAGGGGACAAGTCAGATCAGAGATCTTGAGTCTGCACTTCTGATGTGTAAGGAAGAAGTAAAAACATACATTGAGGCCCTGGAGGATTCCAAGGAACGTTTTGACAAAGAGCTCCAGTACAAGGATGAAAAGGTAGAATTTCTTATTGTCCAGGTTCAAATAAATGTTTGGTTTTAAAAGTTAGCAAAATTCCTATTGTGAAGTTGAGAGGAAGGAAATCATTTTATTACCGAATGCATCATTATTAAAGAAAATTGTGTATGATTTTATTGTCGTACTAATGTTAATGTTTTTGTATACCATGCATCTATATTAGCTGTCTAGAAAAAACAGCTTGCAAAGCCATCACTTGGGAATAGATGACTTCTAAAAAGGACACTGTAATATAAGGAATAACATTGTGGAGGTCACACATACAGATATACCATGTGTAACCTTTGTCATACACTTTCACTATTGTCTAGTGTATTATTGTAACCATCAGTGGGGATTGAAGATATGAAATTTTGCTATATTTAAGAACAAGAATAAAATCATATTATTCAAGAAATTCTCTTTACTGATGAAAATTTTGTCTTGCTTTTTGTGAACAGATAGTTGAGTTAGATCAGAAGTTGAGACAGACACACAGAGACTTGGAGGTGAAGCTGAGACAAAACACAGATCTAGAGAAGACACTGTTTGAGCACCAGACCATGTTACAGCAGAGTACCACGAGGATGTCAGACCTAGAGGACACACAGATCGAGCTCAACAGACAGGTATACCCTTATATCTAAATATAGAACTCAACAGGCATGTATACCTTTATATCATAGAACTCAACAGACAGGTATACCCCTATATATAAATATAGAACTCAACAGACACATATACCCTGATATCTAAATATAGAACTCAATAGACAGGTATACCGTTATATCATAGAACTCAACAGACAGGTATACCCTTACATCTTAATATAGAACTCAACAGGCAGGTATACCCTTATATCATAGAACTCAACAGACAGGTATACCCTTATATCTAAATATAAAACTCAACAGACAGGTAGAGGACACACAGATAGAACTCGACAGACAGGTATACACTTATATCTTAATATAGAACTCAACATACACATATACCCTGATATCTAAATATAGAACTCAACAGACAGGTATACCCTTATATCTACAGATAAAACTCAACAGACACTTATATCTGAATATACCCTTATATCTAAATATAGAACTCAACAGACACATATACCCTGATATCTAAATATAGAACTCAACAGACAGGTATTCCCTTATATCTACAGATAAAACTTAACAGACACATATACCCTGATATCTAAATATAGAACTCAACAGACAGGTATACCCTTATATCTACAGATTAAACTCAGCAGACACCCATACCCTGATATCTACAGATAGACTGAATTGCATGATCTCTGACCTACCGTTACATCAGATTGCTCCATCACAGATCTACTTCCATGCCCTCTCATTTACAAGTAAACCTATGTACAGGTATGCCTTATCATCTACAAATATACTTGTTTGTCCTCTCACCTTCGGGTTAACATTTTTACATGTCACCTGTTGAATTGATAGACTGATATAACTTTCCAGGTGTGAAGAATTTAGAAGGAGTTGTTTGTAATTGACGCCACTGAATGTGTTTCAGATTTCCCAGATAGAACATCAGATGTTAGAGGACAAAGCCCGCTACATGACAGAAACACAATCGCTGGAGAAAAAACTTACACAGACTTGTAAGCGAATCGAGGAACAAACAGGGGAGATCACTCAGCTACAACAAACTATCAAGTAAGGTTTGATCAAATACAGTAGTTGAAGGGAATCTAACACAAGTGTTTCTTGGGATGAATTAACACAAGTGTTTCTTGGGATGAATTTAGCCGATCTCTCAATTTCTGAGAGTTTCTTCTATAGCATTACCTACTGCCATTCAGCTTCAATTCTTTTTTTAATACAATTTTTAAGAACAGTTAGGCCTAGAGTCATGATATATATGCCTTGTATCTTGCTCAGGTGAAGAGCAATCACATCTGGTGAAATTAATAACTTTGACATATTTACAGAAGTCAAAAGTGAAAACAGCTTTTAATATCCTTTTCTAGTCACCATGAGACCTAGAGTAATGATATTTGACCTGCAGCTAATTGCTGGATTAATGAACTACTACACTATCAAATTTGTTCAAATAAATGACCTTGACCTATGCTCAAAGGAGTCAGATCTCCTGAAACTTTCAAATGACCTTGAGTGAACCATGAAGCTTAATTACAGTCATGCTATTTGACCTGATGCTTACTGAGACGAAGGGTTATCATTCTTGTTCATATTCAAAGTCATCGGGGTTAATTGTGTTCAAATCTTCAAATAAGTACTGCACTAGTATTGCTTTTTTGTCCATTAAAGTTTGAGGTAACGAGTCACTGAATATTCTAATGAGAGGTGTATGTAAAACATAGGTAACTTTATATACAAATACACATAATTTACATTTAATTTTTCTGTATTTTTTGTGTGTTTTTTTTTATCCAGAGAGATGAGAATGCTAATTTATCAACATTGATTTCAGAGGGTATGAGGAGGAAAAACTACACCTCAATACTGACATACGCACGTTGGAGAACCAGATTCAGGACGAACAAACCAGCAGTGACAGCAAGACTTACCGTGTGACTAAACTGGAGAAGGACGTCCGGGATCTCAGGGTGGAGTTAGAGAAGAAAATAGAAATAAGTAAGTCTTCTCCTTTCTTCTGTTAAAGCTGTAGTCATTTGTTTTGGCATATGTGAATGGAAGGCACGGTAATCTAGTGGTAGCACGCCGCACTCGTGACTGAAGGGTTGCGGGTTTGAGTCACGGCACTGTGTTGTATCTTTGACCAAGATACTTTACTCCGCTTGTTCAAGTCTAGTCAGCTGTAAATAAGTATGTGGTTGGGCAGTGCTAGAATCGTAGAATGCTAGCTGTGAGCACCGAAATAGCAGCACCGGTTATATGCTCCCCAGGGAGCTGAGAAAGATATTGGCTGGTTGCAAAGGCCCTATAACCACGGATAGTAATTTGTGAACCGCTTTGAGACGACCTACGAACTACGTTGTGATAAAGCGGTATATAAGAACCTCAAATTATTTTTATTATAATCAAAAATAATTTATATAATACAGCAAAAAAAATGGAAAGAAATTTTAGGATAAATGTAAAAAATTGTAATTGATTTAAGTCTTTTAACTATTGATAACCTTTCCAACATTTCTTGAAATGTTTTTGAAAATTCTTTCGACAAGTAATTTTTTTCTTTTCATCTCTCATTCTACAACAGTTAACGATTTTGAGGACCAGATACAACAGAGAGAGGAAGACATACAACAACAGATGCAACTGGTGGGTGAACTTGATGCTGAAATCAAGCGACTACAGGTAATGTGGGAGAACTTTTCTGTCCAATCAGGCTGTAACAAGTTACATAGTGGCAGGTTTGTAGAAACTGAAGTTCTATAATTATGATCAGCATAGGTTCAGGCTCATTTATTTTTTTATTTTACAGTGTTGTACATATCATGGCAAACTTTTGTGGTCATTTTATTTCACAATATAAAATTCTACTCTTAGCTTTATTGTTCTTTGTAAATAAGTGAATGAATGTGTTATAACTATATTAAACATAAAAATAAATTAACTGCAAAATATAACTTGTAAGCAGTATATATAACTACTACACAGTAAATATAACCTATATATAACTACTACACAGTAAATATAACCTGTAAGCAGTATATATAACTACTACACAGTAAATATAACTACTACAGAGTAAGTTTAATGGAAGACCTTCCCATCTGCCTGATGTGATATTAAAGATCCAGAGAGACTGTCACATTTGCCTGATTGAAGACTCAATCTAAGACGAGACTTGCTGTTCTATACAGGTTTCCTCAGAGCAGGACCAGATCCGTGCCTCTGATGCCGAGGCACAGTTACAGAAAACTTTGTACGAACTCAAAGCCAAGCAGGAGATGATGGAGGATATGAAGGAGGCCCACAGGAAAACACAGGAGGAACTTAACGATCGCAAACGAGAAGTAGGGGAGTTGAGCCATGCCCTTCAGGACCGCCAAGCTGAGCTGCAACACCGCATACAGCAGGTTAGTGAGTGCTACAGCAAGTAAGTAAGTGGGGGCTACAACAGTAATATAAGGCTATGAGTTTGAGAAACTGTATTTGTACATAATCTCTAACCCTCTTAACCCTTTCACCACTGTAGACCATAATCGACACATCAGTGCATGGTAGAGTCTACTAAAGTTACATAGGGTGAAAGGGTTTATGATGAAGTTGATATCACTGTTAATTCTACAGGTAACACAGCTGAACCAGAACATCAAGGAGCTCCACAGCGAGATGGAACAGCGGATACAGCGGCTGGACAGCCAGCTCATCAAGTACGAGAGTGAGATCAAGGAACGCACCATACAGGTACTTGCTACCATGCATTTATACAGGTGTGGAAACAACTGCTAGTCAAAAGAAACATAACTTTTTCACCACTAAACAGGAAATTTTACTGTAGTTACCCTGTTGTTTACCTACAACTTTCTTTTTGTCTGGACGTCGCTCTACCTTTTTCACATGTTGGTATTTTTGATGGTTTATCTCTATCTAAACTGCAGTTTTCTTATGGGTTTCTGTTTGTTTAATTGATATGTTACTCACTAGTAAAGATGTATATGTTAGAATCATGATTCTGTCGATAGCAAATGGTACTGTTCGTGTTTTCAACTGAATTTCTAAATCACGATTATTGTTACTTTTTCGGGGTTAGATTTCTGACCTCGATGACAGATTACAGTTGACCCAGACCAACCTAAAGGAGAAGGCACTACAGTTCCAGCAGGCCGACCAGCTGTCCCAGCGACAATTCATGGAACTGCAATCTAAAACCAACACACTGGAAGAGCTGCAGAAGGTATGCTCAGCCTTGTACCTGTACTGTACTCATACTTGTCTCATAAACAGTATATATGTGTCTCATGAATAGTATATGTGTCTCCTAATGACCAAAAATACTTTTGTTACTGAGTTTTTGGTTATGAAGTGGAATTTTCAAGCACTTGCAGTACTTTCCTAGTGGCTAATATAGTTGGTTTAGACCTCTGATACCACACAGGTCTACTTGGCCATTGTCAAGGTCACTTGAAACTTCATAAATGTAATGTATATCACATCACGTTACCTGCAAACTGAACTGCTCAATGGGAGTAAGGCTTTGTACGCTCTCAATTGTTGAATTGTTTTAATTCTGAAGTAATCTTTGGGTGAGGCTATTGAGCATTGATGATCTACTAGTGATAAACCATTTTTGTGTCAAAAGCCATCTATACCATCTAGTGCTATAAAACAAAAATACTTTGTAAAATAACCGTCCCCATTGTAAGCTGATGCTAATGCCTATGACATAAAAAGTGGTGTTTTCCTTTCCTATGTACAGACAGTGGAGCGACAGAAGCTGCGATTGGAGGAACAGAAAGAGGAGAATGTGGAAATCACACAAGAGCTCAGACTTACCAGGTATGTCCAACAGGTTGTCCAACAGGTAAACACAGCAGGTAGGTATAAGTCATAACACAGCAGGTAGGTATAAGTCATAACACAGCAGGTAGGTATAAGTCATAACACAGCAAGTAGGTATAAGTCATAACACAACAGATAGGCATAAGTCATAACACAACAAGTAGGTATAAGTCATAACACAGCAGGAAGGTATAAGTCATAACACAACAGCTAGGAATAAGTCATAACACAACAAGAAGGTATAAGTCATAACACAACAAGAAGGTATAAGTCATAACACAGTGGGTAGGTATAAGTCATAACAAAACAAGTAGGTATAAGTCATAACATAGCAGCTAGGCATAAGTCATAACATAGCAGGTAGGCATAAGTCATAACACAACAGGTAGGTATAAGTCATAACACAGCAGGTAGGCATAAGTCATAACATAGCAGGTAGGCATAAGTCATAACATAGCAAGTAGGTATAAGTCATAACATAGCAAGTAGGTATAAGTCATGAATGAAGTATGTCTTAGGGAGTCCTTTAAACTGCTGATAAAACATGTTGGACCTTTCCTCACTGAAATTACAACACTTTGTGTGAAACATGATCTGTCACATTTCTAATAAACGAGATCTGCCTTTTCTGGCTATTTTATTGTTCATTTGTTCAAGTGTTCTAGTTTTGATTGATTAAATAGCATCTTCACCTTCGTACAATCAATGACTTGTATTCTTGGTTTTTATCGCAGAGAGCAGCTTCAGCAGCAGCATGCTGAGTTTTTGTCAACACGGAGACAGTTGTCGCAGACATCAAGAGAAAATGAACGTTTAACTCGAGAATTGGAGGAGGAAATGGCTCAGCATCAGGTCTGTTTGTCAACCTTTCTTTTTCCTGTTCTCGTTTATGGAGTAGTACAGTGTTTGATCAACTGTAACAGCTTTTCAAATTTTCTTATTTTGTCAAATGTCTATTTCCCTAAGCCTTTGTTCACAGCTTTGGAATCTTAACATATTCACCCCTAAAGTCACATTTGAACCTTACCAAATCAAAGACTGAGCAAGCCCAGTTTCAATATGTAGGGGTGAATGAGTTGAGTAATCTTATAAGAGATGAAAATGGATAGTAGGATTTTTTTGTAATGACAGAAATTTTTGCACTTTTATTCTGAAACTGAGTTTGCATATTTGTGAAGTTTTAACATCATATGCCAGATGTTTATTTTACCTGGTAGAGTTACATCCCTGTTATGCATATAAGTGCCTTACATTGGGTACATACACAGGTCAATATAGTGTTAGTCATATATTGACGCTATAATTATTAACTGGGTTTGTGATGTGAGAGGATTATCAAGAGATGAATCGAAACAACTTCACTCTTCAACTTCTCATTTTATTCCCGGAAACAGGAGGTCAATCAACAAAACATAGAAACAAGATACGGAGACGGAATACCATAATACACAAAAACGGTTAATTCCGGATATTCTATTGATGGTTATAATATGATATATACCATATATATAACAATTAGATTTAAAGGAAAACAATTGTATGTACCTGATGTTTATAATATATAATATGAAAAGTTCTGTCTTTCGCTTACCTTGTATCGAATCACACAAATTCATAGTTTTGAATATTGAAAAATAAATTCAGAAGGCTTGGTAAAATTTCTCAAATTGTGTAGATTTATTCTAAAATAGTACCCTATATCCTTGTTTGAACTGAGTAGTTGAGTAGATACAGCAAATACAATCTGTCTTGTTCCCTAATGGCCTTTGATATACTTCTAGAAAGTTCCAAATCAAGTTACACCTTAGATGTGTTTGGAATGTATATTTGTACAAAGTCTTATATAGCACTCTGTTACAGAGCAAGGAAAACAATACAGCACGTCTGGCAGAAGAGCTCGGGGCCAGCAAGGCACGCGAGGCTAAGGCAGAGGCTAGGGTCACGTCGGAGGTCATCAATCTGAGGGAGGAGCTAGCACAGACTACAGAAACATATGAAGAGCAGGTAATTATACATGTTTGTAAAGAAATGCAACTCTTAATGATAATACCTGATAATAACGGATAAAGTTGTAACTAAGCTATGCATATCACTGTGTCATCCCTAGCTGCTTTAATTTGTTGCTGTGTACAAGTCCCATCGATATGTACAAGTCCCATCAATAATCTAAATGTATCATCAATCAGGAAAAAAAGAGATTGTCATGCAAGTTAGATCAGAAAAAGTCTGAATGTTTAGTTATTCATATATAGTGTAAATTGCCAAGATAATATCTTGCCCTCCATGGGGAAAATTTGCTATCCATATACCGTAGAGAGTAATTTCACCCAAGATTTAATTCCACCCTTCATAGGGAAAACACTATGAATATTATCCTGTGCCACTTTTGTTTATTACATTCCAATTATAGTTGGACTACAGTGTTCTCCCCAGAATGCTTAGAAAGAAGCATGGTATTTCAATATTTCTGTTAAAGCAGCACTCTGTGTAAAATCAAAGCAGCATGGTAACTTTAGATTTACTATGAATATATAGCAGAGAAGATCTAGGATAACAGCATGGCAAGACATTTTAGGAGCATGGTGCCATGCTGCAAAAACAGCCTGGGGAGAACACTGGACTAGTTGCATCAGAATTGTTTGTATATGAAATAGCAGTGGACCTAGTGATTTCATGTTATTTTGGGCCGAGCCTTGGCAAAGACTTTCAAGACCTGCATAAACATTTCTAAAACCATCAGGTTTTATCCCTGAAATCATACATTTCAAAAATAGAGGAACTGTTTGGTCTCCAAGAAAGAACAGGCCCCTGGTATGCTGTCATTAATATTGGGTGCATGATGAATTTGCCCTCGCTAAGAAAGTTAAATTATGGTGAGCGTTTCCTGGTAAACACTATGTAGTGACTTTAAAGGTTACTTTCAACATACAAAATTATCTCAGAACATGATTTTGATTTTGATGTTTTTGTGGTCTGTGTACTGTTTTGATCCACAATGTACTGACAATCACACATACTGGATATAATAATACTGCTACTATACTACATACAATTATTCTGCTACTATACTACTTACAATTATTCTGCTACTATACCACATACAATTATTCTGCTACTATACCACATACAATTATTCTCCTACTATACTACATACAATTATTCTACTACTATATAATACATACAATAATTCTACTACTATACTACATACAATTATTCTGCTACTATACCACATACAATTATTCTACTACTTTACTACATACAATTATTCTACTACTATACTACTTACAATTATTCTGCTACTATACCACATACAATTATTCTCCTACTATACTACATACAATTATTCTACTACTATATAATACATGCAATAATTCTACTACTATACTACATACAATTATTCTACTACTATACTACATACAATTATCCTGCTACTATACTACATACAAGTATTCTGCTACTATACTAAATACAATAAATCTGCTACTATACTACATACAACTATTCTACTACTATACTACATACAATTATTCTGCTACTCTACTACATACAATTATTCTACTACTATACTACATACAATTATTCTGCTACTATACCACATACAATTATTCTGCTACTATACTAAATACAATTATCCTGCTACTACTACATACAAGTATTCTGCTACTATACTACATACAATTATTCTACTACTATACTACTTACAATTATTCTGCTACTATACTACATACAATTATTCTACTACTATACTACATACAATTATTCTGCTACTATACCACATACAATTATTTTGCTACTATACTACAAACAATTATTCTACTACTATACTACATACAATTATTCTGCTACTATACCACATACAATTATTCTGCTACTATACCACATACAATTATTCTGCTACTATACTACATACAATTATCCTGCTACTATACTTCATACAATTATTCTACTACTATACTACATGTACATACAATTATTCTGCTACTATACTACATACAATTATTCTGCTACTATACCACATACAATTATTTTGCTACTATACTACAAACAATTATTCTACTACTATACTACATACAATTATTCTGCTACTATACTACATACAATAAATCTGCTACTATACTACATACAAGTATTCTACTACTATACTATATGCACTTTATCTGCAACATATGGCATGCTGTTATTTCCTTACACACATTTTATCCACAATTTTACTATCAAACTCGAACAGATACATGTGATGAAAGAAAAAGCGAAAGATGTATCCTCGGACAAAAAGCAACTGGTCGTAGAACTTGAGGAGAAGGCGACACAGCTGCAGGACCTAGAGGCTCACTACCAACAGCAGTTTGAGAAGCTTCAAGAGGATCTCATTGTCATCAACCAGGAGATGGCCGCCAAGAAAAAAATTGTCAATGCTGCAAATGAGTCTCTTATTATTAAGGTAGATATATGGTTTCCATTAAAATGTAGCTCACCAGGCCACTGTGGTCTCGCGACTAGCAGAAACTTTCATATTATTGTTCATAAAAAATAGAAGCAGATGAGTAATACAGGCCGAGTGGGCTTTTTTAATGCCATGTTCAAAATTTCACAGTACAGTTACTTTGCTCTGGCAATAAATCTCAGCAGTTTGTGCATAGAATAATTCTTTTTTTTTCCTGGCTATACAAAGTAGCTTTACTTAAATAACATGTAATAAGTGCTGCCCTGAAAACAGATAATACAAGTAATATTGTAGTTTCATTTTCCCCATAGGATGCTGAGATTGCTCGATTACAAGCCAGAATCTCTGGGATGGAAAGGTCGCTGGCTGCAGCAAGATCAATAGAGAGTTTCCAAGGTGATAGGGCTAGTTCTGTCTTTCAAAGCTCTGTGATGATGTCAAGCTTTTCAGGGAAGTTAGATTCTGAATCAGATGATCCAAATCAGTTGAATGTTTTTCCTCGCTCGTCTGATCAAACCAAACCAAAGCACTCTGATGGTGGAAATTCAGAAGAGTTGGATATCCCTCAACAAGATCAAGTTATGTCTGACCTTGAAGATCCACCAAGGTCAAATCGTATGGAAAAAGTGACTATAACCAATCAAAACCAACATACTAAAACTGATGTTGCATCTAATAGCAATGGGCATGGACCTGTAAGAAAGTTAAACTATAACGATTCTAACAGTATTCATCAACTTCCATACAACCAAGGTCAGAGGTCAAATAACATGCATCAGAGATTCCCACAAGGTCAACCTGTTCCGAGTAGTCAAACACAAGCACCACCTATGAGGAAAGGGAGGCAATCAGATCAATTTCCTGGAGAATTTGAGAAGGGTATGTTGATGCTTTTTTGAAGGATGTTGATATGTATACAAATTTGATAATTTATTATACATGGTATCCCAAAACAGATGTGATTGTTCTGTCCATGTTTGCTTTTATCGAACATTGTTTGGGATATTCTTTTAAGACAATGACATTTTGGTGAATTCTGGTACATGATCAATAAACTTTGATGATGGATAAAAAGTATTGCATATCTATGTATCATACTTGCTGTAAATAGCCCCCCTGCCCTTATAAGAGCCCTTTTCCTTTTCTGGGAACTTATTGAAATGATATAAGCGAGATGAATATACCCTCCGTTCTGACTCTCTGTGGTTCCAAAATATAGTACTAGTTCAAGTGTCCTAGATGCTAATTAAGGTAAAAAGACTCAAAAATATAGATTTTCCACAGTTCTGAATGATAGAATGAATTATGATTAAAAATAATATCGTGATGAATTATACCCGAATCTTAACAATCGCCTGTTGGAGACTAGATTACCGGGTAGTGTCAGGTGATCTTTGACCATTCATTACCTACCTCGCTGTTGTAGAGCCCACTACAGCCATGATGATGTATGGTCAGAGTCCTGCAGATGACCAGCTCATTATGGATACAGAGTATGGTGACCAGTATTTCAATGACCGTGCTCAAGGTCAGATGGAACCAGAACAATGGTAGGTCAAAGGTTGCATATATACTGACCCAACATGATCTAATATAAACTTTATTTATTTTACAACAATTATGAAACAAGTTATTTCAACTTATATTAAACACTCTTATTGGCCCGGATGTTAGCGCTTGGGGGGTCTAAGTGTGGGAGGAAACCAATCATAGGTTGAACTGTTGTCATTTTGACATGCACACACCACAGCTTTTAAGTACACATGTGTATGACACACCAAAGTGAGGTTGGCTGTATTCGAGTGGGGCCGTTTTTGTTTATCGCGATCCAAACGGTTGAACTGGTCGGACCAAAGTTGTTCGTTTATAAAATAAGGTCGGACCTAGTAACCTAATGCTGCCTTCTGGCGAGCCTTGACAAAGCCTTGCAAGGCCTGCATAAATTTTTTCAGATCCGCCAGGATTTATACCTGAAAAAGTTACTTTTAAAAACTGACATACCAGTTGTTCCGCATAAACAAACAGGCCCTAAGTTAGACCAGAGTCACTTTAGTTGATGATCTAACTTGGCCTGTATAAATTCCAAGGTTACTACTGATGTGGAAGGACAGATGCAAGACTTAACTTGAACTAGATGTGAGAGGTCACGGTTCAAAGTCCGTGTTCCAGCAATTCTTCTATATTTGTCATTCTCTGACTATAACATGAAATATGTGTACCTGTATGTTCAGATAGAAGGATTTAAAAAAAAAATGATAATTGAACCAGGTATTTCAATAGTTTCTTTACAGCTTAAATTAAAAGCTAATTTACATCTTTAAAAGATTTGACTAATGTATAATGTTCCATTTCATTGAGATACATTTGTTATAAGCATGAAACTAGTGTGTTTACCATGTAAAATTTTAATTAAGTTCCATTTTCTTATTTCATGTTTGCAGCATGCAAGAACTTCAAGAGAGGCTACGAGCCAATGAAATCCGTCAAAAGTTGATAGACAAACAGCTTCAGTGTCTGGATGATGATGATTGAAGGAAGAATGGAGGATGCTTCAGGTGTATGGACGAGTGAGGAGTGAATGAAAACCAGGACAAATGACATTTTTAAAAATGAATTGTTTGTTTAAAACTATAATAGCATATATGTTAATACTTAATGAAAATTTACTAGTATATATGACTGTGGCTGTGCTGTGTTTTGGTGGAGGTTCCAAAATACAACAGAAATCATGAATGTAAAAAGAGTGTAAAAGAGCTTGCATTTTGCATCATATTGAGCTGACAAGTTGTCAGACTTAAGTCTTTCCTAGCAGTGCTGTGGAAGGGGTTGTTGGTGGTAGGGGAGGGGGGCCAAAGTGTTAAGACAAGACGGGTTACATCATATACAGTTCTGTGTTCCGTTGTATTGTTTGTGTTCAGTTTATCGTGTCGCCTTTTATGAAGTCATCAACAAAAAAACACAATAGGCAACAAGTTGGTCTCATAAGGAATGGTTGTTTTACTCAGCAACATCAGTTTCTGGGAGAAAGTAAATGTGCATGACTAAATTTCTGATGTTGTTTAAGCCAGAGTATTTGAAAACTGCAAGATTATAACACTTGGGTGGAAAATTGAGTAGAAAAAGACAGGATAGATCATGAGTTATTCCCTCGTCAGCCCTTACTCACCTTGGTTAACTCCATACTCACCCATGCCAGAAAACCCCATCCTCAATGGGTTAGGCTCACTAATGTTCTCTGGCGCCCTGCAATATGTCATAGCAAAATTAAAGGCACACAGCTGGCCATTTGATTGGTGTCGGGTGAAAAAACCTGACCAATCGCTAACTTGATACCTTTGAAGATTACAGAGGAGCGCCACCCTACTTCAAAGCCAGTCAATTTTACTGTTATTCGACCACGAGATCCTTTTGATATACATTTAAGGATCAAACTACTAGTCTTCTTTTCTCACCTACAAAGGTGGCACACTCTGAGCGTTCAATTTTGTCAGGACATATACCAGGGGTGCAGAGAATCGACCAGTCACCTTTTCCTTGTGTCTGCTGCTTCTCTTTACCTTCAAAAACCTGCTTGGTTCAACACGTCAACATGCATACATTATGCTTATTGATCGATAACTTATACATTCCTAAAGCTTGCCTAAATAGAATTTTAGATATTCAATTGTATAATATATGAAACATTCAATTGTCATCATGTGTTGAGTCTTAGAAAATTATAACAAAGTAAACATACTATGTATATGTATACCTCTGTGATATATCATGGATCTGTTTTGTTTCCTATCATTCTTCAAGTCTTGTCCGTCCATTGGCCTTCTCAGCATTTGATTTATTCGATCATTCAACGTTAGTGCTAATGTTTATTATCGTACTTAAGGATGAAATGAGTCACCATTTTCCAAATGCAGTTGTATTTTGAAATTTGCTGTAATAATATACCAGTAATTGATTACCACAGAGGAAATGTCTTACTACAAGTTCAATATGCAATTAAGAATGTTATAATAGTGCAACCTTCATGGAATGACTTTTTAAATTTTTGTTGTTTTGAAAATCAGAAAGTATAAATTGACAATTAAAGTGAAGTGAGCAAAATTTGTATTAAAATCCTTCAGAATTGTACATGAATATTCATTGTCGTTTGATACGGTAAGTTTCTGATAATTAACCACATGGTATGCATGGAGGTTCAATAAGGACAATAGATAACTGTATGCATCTCACTCAGGTTTCGATCAATTTTTTTCGAAATTTAAGTTCCAAGGTTTATGAAATGTCTTTTAAACTTTTTGAAAATAAGCTATTCTTTGCCTTAATTTAATTTAGGCCAAGCAAATACGACGACCAACCAAGACAAGTCCGGAAATCAGTTTTGCTTAGAACATTTTATCTGTGAGCTGCATTCAATTAACCTTTGGCCTTAGTTTGTGTATAGTTGACAAATGAAAACACTCTGGGGTCATTTGTAACCAATGAAAACTCTTTGAAGGTGGTAACACGCTATAGTGTATAAACATTGAATGCATCATGCATTTATCTGTGATATAACACATGTAGTTCATAGGATAAATGATAGCGTGTCATAGTGCTTTAGTAATGTTTACACCGGAAAGGAGCAATTCTGACTTTACATATATATATATATTCTTTTATCCTTGTTCAATGATATTATAATGGAGTTGTAAATACTTTGTGTAAACTGTCTCTTTTACTTTTGTATCGAGGTGTTATTTAAACGTTTTGTAAGATGAAGTATCACATTACACATTGTTAGCTGCAGAAATAATAGATCTTGTAAGTGTTTAAATATTATAGATTTTATGAATCTCTCATCAAATTTATCAGATTTATTTTGAAGTGACAAAATATTACTAGTTTTCTGAACATGTAAACTGTGATCATATGAATCTTTATTTACTGGTATCTTGTTGTTGTTGGCCAATTTTAACACTTGTGCTATTAAAAGGAACTTGCTAGCAATACTATATATATACATTGTGTTCTTAATCCATTCTGTATTTTTAAGGTCATCAGACACATTGAAAAAATCGTTTTTCAACTTCTCAAGTTTTTTTACATTTATTAAAATTTCTCGAAGTATGTAAAATGTCTTTAATGTGGTTCTTAACACATTGTTATTGAGATGTGTAATTGTCCTCAGGATTAGAATTTTCTACAAGTGTAACCGAAATGAAAATGAGTTTGTTCTTTCATTCATGTGCTTATTGTAACATTTCATGATAAATGGATAAATTCTTATATTTACAAGGATAAATTCTTATATTTACAAGTTTAGCAATGAAATATAGATCAAGTTATTGATCAGTGTAAACACTCTGAACAGGTCGATATGGTGATAATCAAACCCTCATCCAGCCACTGAAGGTCAGGATGAGCTGCCAATATATCTATATTTTAATTAAATGTATATACTGTACATGTATATGTCCAATATAATTAGGTATACCTGTATTTGAAACAAGAGATAACTCTGTATTAGTAAGTAAACAAATTGAGAAGAGCAACATCTGTTTGAAATATCAACATTTCAAATAAAAATCGTGGGATTGCCCATTTCAAATACAGAAATATCTGTTTCATGGACGTATGATGACTGTGACCTTGTTTTTTCATAGTAAAATATAGAAATCGTCCGATTACCTTCATGATATAATGAAGCCTCGAGGGCATGCTAGTTATAGATATATATACATGTATACCTTGTTACTCTAACCTACCAATAGAGTTTATTCACTGTTGTTTTGATATAATATAATGTTTTCACTGTTAACCAAATAATCACAGAATAAAATTATTAAATTTTTACTGTTGAAATGGTCAACACAAAATAAATATTCTAAGTCTTCCTTATGATTTACACACTTTTACTTGAAGTTTGTACATACTCATCAAGAAAATGGTTCTCTCACAAAAATGTTTTTTTAGCCCTTGGATTGTTGAAACAACCAGACTTATGTCTAAATTTGAACATTGTCTAATTGTCCGGTGTTAGGCCTTCATTGGAAGACTTTGACTTATTTTACTGACCTTCAAAGCAAGTTTAGGTCATTCATTCAGATTCCACATTTTATGCTATTAAGCTACATATGCCAAATATCATGATCCAATGCCTCTTTATTATTCAGAAGAAATTTATTAAAAGTTTTTACACACAAGTGTTGACCCCTGGCCTTGAACTTTCAAAGTGGGTCATGGCAGTACATTTGACCTTATTTGGTAGCCATGCAATCATCCCAGCTTGTGAATGGCCAAATAGCATCACCCTATAGCCTCTTGTTTGTTCAGATGTCAGTTGAAAGTTTTAATTATTTGACCCCTGTGACCTTGAAAGTGGGTCAAGGTCATTGATGGAACCAAGCTTGATAGCCCTTCGCATGACCCTATGCCTACTGTTACTGGCAATAGGTTGTACAGGTTTTAACACATTTGACCCATGGTTTTGAAAAGGGGTCAAGGTCATTCAGTGGGGAAAGTTTAATAGACCTATTAAGATTACTTTAGGCCAATTACAACCATAATCCTCTTGGTTCAACTGGGGGAAAATGTTGATAGCTGTTTATTCCTGCATGCTTTTGGCTATTATGAAATAAATGTCCCTTGATTATTCGGAGGAATGATGATGTAGCGAAGGGCTGCCAAATTGTTCTAATTACCTTCATCTTCTTTTGAAGGTCACTGGAGTCAAATATGTTCCGATATTAAAGATGGTCACAACACTAAATACCATAGGAGCAGTTCTGGTCCTTCGGGTCCCTAGTCATTCTTTTGGAGCAAATTCGAAATCCATTAAGGTCAATATGGTAGCCTTCTATTTTGAACACCAAAATCTAACTGAATGATTTTGCTGAAATTGATTCGAAATAGTCTAGAACTTTTAACACAAGTTTATTGGAAATGATTGATGAAGGACAAAGACCAGTTATTAAGTGGATCCAAGACTAATATGGCAGCAATTTTAAAATCTGAACATTCATCTCCAATTTTACAGAACAGATTTCACTACAATTTATTGGAAATAGAACATGGCCGTCTTGAAAATCTAGGTTTTGAATTTTAACTTATTCTACTAAACTTGAGTTTGCCAAAATGCATGATCCAGACAACTTTTTGTCCGTTTGAAGCCGATTTAAATTAAATTGTTAACTATGTCGACCATTTTCAATATCTATTAATTAGAACTATAATTCTACGGAACCGATTTTTGCTGGAATATGAGATAATCTGTGAACTTTTCCATCAAAATTATTACTTTGGAGCTTTTTCTAAAAGTTCCATATGGCCACCATTTTGTACAGAAATTTAATGGAAATGTTCTGTGCAAGATCTAAGACAAATTTTAGCTGAACCTGCTCAAAGGGCAAGTGAGCTTATGTCATGGTGCGGCGTCAACTTTTCCTTTAAAAAACTTCTTCTGAAGAATGGACAGGCCTAAGAGTCATGATATTTGGTTGAAAGCTTTGTTGATAGAGCCCAACAAAGTTTGAGAATAAAAATGATCTTGACCTTCTTTCAAGGTCACAGGGGTCAAATATGTCGAACACTTCAAACGACTTCTGAAGAATATTTGGCTGGTTGCTACCTGGGAAAGAGCAAGACAAAGTTTAAAAATGAAAATGACCTCAACATACTTTCAAGGTCATGGGGGTCAAATATGTCAAATGCTTCAAACGACTTCTCCTGAAGAACTGAAAGGTATGGAATCTTCATATTTGGTGGATAGCTTCTTTTTGCAGAGCCAGCAAATTTTGCGAATGAAAATGACCTTGACCTACTTTCAAGGTCACAGGAGTCGGATATGTCGAATGCTTCAAACGACTTCTAAAGAACTGAAAGGTTTAGAATCTTCATATTTGGTGGATAGCTTCTTTTTGCAGAGCCAGCAAATTTTGAGAATGAAAATGATTATGACCTACTTTCAAGGTCATATGGGTCAAATATGGCAAACACATCAAATGACCTCTAAATAATGGACAGGCCTAGAGTCATATTTGGCTGAAAGCTTCATTCGTAAGAGCCCGACATTAGTCTACGAGTGAAAATGATCTTGACCTTCTATCTAGGTCACGGGGGTCCAATATGTCAAAAACTTCCGAATAATCGAAAGGCATAGAATCATAATATTTGCCTGGTGGCTTCTTGGGATAGAGCTCATCAAAGTGACCTCAACCTACTTTAAAGGTCACAGAGGTCAACATTTCTTCAAAGGATTTGTTCTGAAGAATTAAAACACATCGATTCAAAAGTAGCGACAACAAAGTTTGCGATTGAAGTATTTGCAGTACAGTATAATATTTAATGAGAATAATTTTACTATGACTGCTTAAATATCCAGGCGAGTGACACAGGCCCAGAGCTTTGTTACTCTCGAGCTAATTCAGATCAAATATGTCCACCATGACAGTAGAATCAGGCTTTCCAAAGTGTCTTGATCTTAATGAAAAAAGCAAGGAACCTCAAATTTTAGTGTTTAACAAAGATACATACATGTATGTATTGAACTTGGATTAAATTAGTTTCCTGTTATAGTAATTATCTTAAGTTTGGACACATGTGGCAGAGACTAATGAATACAATGACAAACACTCAGATTTGTATCCAAAGTCTTTTTTTATTCATTTTTTCTCCTCCATAACTTCTTGTTACTATGAGGAAACCCCAATACAAACAAAAAATAAATTTGTTCTTCAAAAGTACATTTCTTGTCTTCCTGATTCTCTCTACAAATTGCTGAGAATCCAGAATTGGTCATTATCATGATTTTCCTCATGTATCACACTTTCCAGTTTAGAAATCACAGTCTTGATGAATATACGAGGCAGATGAAGACGACGAGTCACTATGATATTTTATGAGAAGTGAACAAAATATTATTTACACTGTACAAATGAAGAGTCCTGCGAAGTTGATTCACTGTAGAATGGTGTTGACATGTTCACCGACCCTCAACTGAAAGGAACGAAATACAGAAATGAGATCAGTAGGTACATTCTTTTTACATCACATATAAAGTGCAGAAAAGTTTTAACATTTTGTATCTCAAATCAAAATGGAATTCCCATTACAGCCACATCACAGGCCTAGCTAAATGATCAATCATACATTAAAAGCTGATCGTTCGAAATACGATACAGATGGTTTGAATATAATGTGCATTTGCAAAGAAGTCCTTTTCCGAACATTATTGGGCTACTAATAGTGATTACATGTATATTGAAGTTTAATCCTACTTACTGTATGATGAGATGTCAATCTCATCTGGTAGTTCTGTGATGTTGACCTCAAATCGCTCCTGAACATCATTCAACACCTTGGCATCATTCTCATCAGAGACAAATGTGATGGCAAGACCTTTGGTACCAAACCTTCCTGCACGTGCCACCTACAAAAATAAGATAAGTTATTCCAAATGTTTTAATATGGTCACCAAACACTATTCAGTCAAAGAGATCAATTAAGAATTCAAAAAGTTTAAAGAATTCAATTTTAAATTTCTATTTTAAAGTTGATAATTCCCATTCACAGATTTGCAATCATCTTTTTTTTTTTAAACCGATTACTAAGAAAAAGTGATCTTTCTAGTAAAATGCAAAATTCTTGGAAGGATGTTACGATGTGTTCCATCTTGAAACTTTTGTATGAATGTGACTATCTATATTACAAATGTTCCATTTCTTAACGGTCTTTTTGAATGTTTTTGGTGCATTTTCATTCTTTAAATGTTTATCCAAAAAAAGCAACCTAAACTCTACACAAAACTTTTGAATTTTTTATTCAAACAGAAAGTAAATTACTTTTCACCAATTTCTTAAGGTCGCAAGAGTTTCCGAGCCAGGGTTATTTTGGAGATTATGCATGGTTTTTCGTGTTGCATGACTAAAGTATTAACTTACTCTGTGTAGATATGTGTCAGAATTCTCGGGCATGTCGTAGTTAAACACAATGTTTACTCTCTCAATATCCATTCCTCGTCCAAACAAGTTTGTGGCTACCAGGATTCTTTTCTGGAAATCCTTAAACTGCTGATAACGAGATAATCTGAAAAGAGCGATAAAAACGATCAATATTCAGTTTCAAACAAATTTAGAAAACAAGACTTGTAGGCTTTCTGGAGAATTAATCTTAAAATACAGATTTATGAATGACCTAACTCTATGTGCAATTAAAGAACAGCATCAGGTTTGTTATCTATCAATGGGCATCCTAGGTTGCCAATATACTTTCAAGAAGATACATCAAATGAAATATGTGTATCAGACTCTGGAGAGCATTTCAGTCACTGTAAACATTTGAGATATCCCTGCAAGCTTTCTTCAAACATGCAACACTCTCTTAAACAATGCTCTGTACAATGTACTAATCATTCCCATACAAGTTTCTGTAGTTGGCAAGTCAAAGCAGACTTCCAATAAGGCGGTCATCTAAGATCTGCTCTGCAGAAACCAGGCAAACTTGCTTAAAACTGAACTGAAAATAAAGCTTGCCTTTTCTATTGACAAATGCCATATGATTGCCAGATCCTAACTCACCTTTCCTCCTGTGTCATGGCTCTATGGATGGCGATAGCGGGGAAGTTCTGCTCCACCAACAACTGTGCCAGGGCCATACATCTCTGGACGGACTTTACGAAGATGATCACCTGTAAACAAGAAGGTGTCCATTCAATACAGTGTTACACAGGATAATGCTTCTTTGAACAAATTTCACAATGATGATTGCAGTAAAAATAGGAGACACTGATGTTACAGTGGGCTATATGTGGCAATGGTTTTTCAAAAACAGAATGACTTGTGTAGCTTTAAGGAAAATTTGGATTCATCTCAGACAAAGGTGGTAATCGTGTCATCCCCATTATTGTGTAAGAGTGGTGCACGACGTTTGTCATCATAGACCGATATGGATTCTCTGTACATAATTTGAGTTTGATAGTGAACAAGAGAAAAACCAATGCATGCCGACTTCAACAAGCAGATCAACTCACTTTTTAAATCTAGTCCATTATTCTTTTAATGCCGATATTATAACCAGTAGCTGAAATCATTATCCATTACAAATTTTATATCCAATGGACAGACGAATTAAGTTCTTTATACACATAACTTGAATATTCGTTGAGTGCTTTCAAACCAACGATATTAAGCCAAATTTTGTTTTGAAAAGTTGGTCTCAACTTTAAAATCATGTAGTCCAGCATATATCATTTGAGAAAAGCACAAGTTGCTTTAACATCTCAGACAAAGGTGGTAATCGTGTCATCCCCATTATTGTGTAAGAGTGGTGCACGACGTTTGTCATCATAGACGGATATTTATTTTCTGTACATTACTTGAGTTTGATAGTGAACAAGCGGAAAACCAATGCATGCCAACTTCAACAAGCAGATCAACTCACTTTTTAAATCTAGTCCATTATTCATTTAATGCAGATATTATAAACAGTAGTTGAAATCATTATTTATTAGATTTTATATCCACTGGACAGACAAATTAAGTTCTTTATACACAAAACTTGAATATTCGTTAAGTGCTTTCAAACAAATGATATTAAGCCAATTTTTGTTTTGAAAAGTTGGCCTCAACTTAAGAAGCATGTAGTCCAGCATATATCATTTGAGAAAAGCACAAGTTGCTTTAACATCTCAGACAAAGGTGGTAATCGTGTCATCCCCATTATTGTGTAAGAGTGGTGCACGACGTTTGTCATCATAGACAAGGATCCTTGTTATTTTTGTTGATGGTGAATAGAGAAAAATCATTTATGATGACCGGAACAAAAAATTTACATGCACTTCTGTATGAAGTCAATTATCTGTCTTAATGGCGACTTATATTTAATCAGTAGTTGGAATCTTGTTATGTTCACTTGGGACTAATCTAGCTTTCCTGAAGACAGTCAAAACCCTACCAGGAAATCTGGTGGCTAAAACGGTGCGAGTTTTTGTCAATCATGACCCACAAAAAAAAACTTGCACCACTACCAATCCTCATAGTTCTAGCCGTATAAAATCACCATTTCAGAGAAACACACGTTGGCTAAATTTTAGGTTAATAGCAAATATCAAAGGATCATAAGACATGTCAACTGCATCCAGTTTCTGCCATTCTTTTAACCTGAGCATATTGCTAGTAATGAGTTAAATCAAGTCCCAAGTTTTAATCTCTTGAACCCTTTCAATCCTAGGTCACTTTATTTGACTCGACCATACATTTATTTGAACGAGTCCATTATGGTCTGCAGTGGTGAAAGGAGGGTTAATTTAGGTATGGAATACGAGATTGGGAAAACATATGAAATATATAACAAAAATTCATCCACTTAAAAAAAGAAGAAGAAATTCATGAGCAAGCTCTTCATGCCTAGATATCTAATTTTTAGTAACTTAAATTTGCACGATTTGAAAATCCTTAAAAATCATCTACTTTTAGTGCTGCAAAGAAGTTTTTCCCCCACACACATTCAAATCTCAGACAAAGGTGGTAATCGTGTTATCCCCATTACTGTGTAAGAGTGGTGCACGACGTTTGTCATCACTGATGGATATGGATTCTCTGTACATTAATGGATTTAAGCCAACTAATTCATTCTTGATACTCTAAACCTTAATATTCATCAACTGCTCCCAAACCAATGATATATACCCATCAACTGCTCCCAAACCAATGATATATACCCATCAACTGCTTCCAAACCAATGATATGAAGCCAACTTTTGTTTAGGAAAGTTGAATTTTGAGGGAAACAATACAATGTTCCTACATCACTAATCCCAGAAAGTTAGAAATGGTTTTTGCCACACTGATGCGTCGTACATGACGTTTGTTTGTCATCATTGACTCGCATAAATAATTGGAGCTGTTTTATACAGTAGGTCCACTTGACAGGAAATGTCTTTCATTCACCAAGATTATTCTAGTTTTGTTAACAGCTGTTTGGCATCATTTTAGTATTATTTATTAATAATGGAGCAGGAAAAGGATAAAAACAGTGAAGTCTCAAGTAGTTCAATCATCGGCTTCAGATTATCTTGCGACAACTTAAAAATCATCAAGTCCAGCATTTACCATTTGAGAAAAGTATGATTTGCTTTAAAATCTCAGACAAAGGTGGTAATCGTGTCATCCCCAGTATTGTGTAAGAGTGGTGCACGACGTTTGTCATCATAGACGGATATTCATTCTCTGTACATTATTTGAGTTTGATCACTGTGAACAAGAGGAAAACCAATGCATGCCGACTTCAACAAGCAGATCAACTCACTTTTTAAATCTAGTCAATTATTTGTTTAATGCAGATATTATAAACAGTAGTTGAAATCATTATTTATTACATATTTTATATCCACTGGACAGACGAATTAATTTCTTTATACACAAAACTTGAATATTCGTTAAGTGCTTTCAAACCAACGATATTAAGCCAATTTTTGTTTTGAAAAATTGACCTCAACTGAAGAAGCATGCATGTAGTCCAGCATATATCATTTGAGAAAAGCACAAGTGGCTTTAAAATCTCAGACAAAGGTGGTAATCGTGTCATCCCCATTATTGTGTAAGAGTGGTGCACGACGTTTGTCATCATAGACCGATATTTATTCTCTGTACATAATTTGAGTTTGATCACTGTGAACAAGAGTGAACCAATGCATGCCGACTTCAACAAGCAGAATTCACTTTTTAAATCTTTTAAATTATTTGTTTAATGCCGATATTATAACCAGTAGTTGAAATCATTATTCATTACATATTTTATATCCACTGGACAGACGAATTAAGTTCTTTATACAAAAAAATTGAATATTTGTTAAGTGCTTTCAAACCAACGATATTAAGCCAATTTTTGTTTTGAAAAGTTGACCTCAACTTAAAAAGCATGTAGTCCAGCATATATCACTTGAGAAAAGCACAAGTTGCTTTAAAATCTCAGACAAAGGTGGTAATCGTGTCATCCCCATTATTGTGTAAGAGTGGTGCACGACGTTTGTCATCATAGACCGATATTTATTCTCTGTACATTATTTGAGTTTGATCACTGTGAACAAGAGGAAAACCAATGCATGCCGACTTCAACAAGCAGGTCAACTCACTTTTTAAATCTTTTAAATTATTTGTTAAACGCAGATATTATAAACAGTAACTGAAATCATTATCTATAACAGGTTTTTATACTCATTGGGCTGATGACTTTGTTCTTTCTACAGAAAACCTTTGTAATCATCAGCTACTTTCGCACAAATGATATGAAACCAACTATTGTTTCGAAAAGTTGAATTTTGAGGGAAACACAATATGATATTCCAATATCAGTGATCCGAGAAAGTAAGTAATGGTTATACCAATCACCGAGATGTCGTGCATAATGTTCGCATTGATGGGCATGATAATTTACCTGTTCTTCTACAGTTGGTTCTGTTGACATGAAATACTTTTCATTTACCAAGGGTATCCCCTTTTTGTCAACAATTGATTTGTATCATTTTTAATAGTGTTATTCATGAATAATGGAGCAGGACATGAAAAGCATGAAGTCGATCAAATACGGGGATTATACCATTTGAGAAAAGCACGAGTTTGCTTTTAAATCTCAGACAAAGGTGGTAATCGTGTCATCCCCATTATTGTGTAAGAGTGGTGCACGACGTTTGTCATCATAGATTGATATGGACGAGTGCGAGATACCATATGACTAAAGCCAATAAACACTAGTTGGCAATATGTTCTCTACAGGAATATGACCCGGTTTACAACAAGGATGTGGACTCATTGATAAATGTTTTGCAAACTGCTTGTTTCAACTCAAAATAAAATTTTAAATGAAACAAAATTTCTATTATAATTTCTGATAACTGAGGGTGCGGTCTCTGATGATATACAGAGCCACTTTTTCAAACCTACATATCAAACAACACCATTCTTCTTTGACGTTGCAGACAGATCAATATTTCATGTAGAAGAATACATTTGTCCCCAATTGTGCCTTGCACATGATTTGTTGTATTTATAAAGAGATATCTGTGATGTCAGATAAAGACATGCAGTATTAGTGTATTACCTCCAATTTCCCTACAAATATTCCTTAAAACACCAATCAGGACTATTCGATTATGTTAAGTTTTCTTTCTTAAAACTCCAACTAAAAACAAAAGCTGACAAATAATGTTGGATTGCCACAGCAGAACAAGAACATCGCATAGTGGAATATTCACAACATATGGGTAAAAGGGAACCACATGCCACAAGGGACTAAAGGATGTTGCATCAATTTCATTGTAAATGTATATCATTTTAAATGCAAGTTTGAAGCTTCGAATAGGTGACCTAAAAAGGTGCATAATTAGCATTTGTTCAACACTAACAATAGAGTGTTAGATAGTCTACTGAAATATGGGACCGGCTACTCAATAATGTGGATTGCACGAGTGGTCGACTAGGCTCGCTGAAAGGATTGCTGTTTAATCTGTTGACCGTAATGACTATAGGTCTGTATTTTTACCTGGTTAAATTCAAGAACATCAAGAAGCTCAAATAGCTTTCGGTTCTTTTCGTTGTCCTTCAGTTTGACATAGTGCTGCTGCAGACCATGAAGGGTGAGCTTGGAGTCATCATCCACATACACTTCCATAGGCTGAAAGTAAAATGATAAGAAACTTCTCCTGCAATGGCATGTTATATTAACTAAAACAACACTTTCTAGAATTCCTCAGTCAAAATATCATCATTACACTTCTGAACTTTAGCTTTATTATACTAGTGCATTCCCATGAAAGAATTCTTTTAAATACATATAGCCTTAGAAATTTAATTATTATATATTGAAACAAAAACATATTTCTTTTCACAAACCATTTGAATTAAAATTTCACATTTTTTTTTTAATCAACATTTGAACACCCTTCCACTCCTGGTTCAACTTGAGCCAGAGAAGCTGGTACTGGACAATCAGCTAATGCCCACCAACAACTTGGTACCTCACATCTTCGCAAGGAAGCTGGTCTTGGACGGAGTACACCGGGTGGAAGGCCACGACCATGGTGAAGACTCCACTCATCTCCTTGTGTGAAGTCCTCTCTACAAGGCCCTACTCGCGTTCCTCTTTAGCATCCGAATATCTGGGAGAAGGCCCCAATCTCTTGAAACCGCGCGCGTGGTTATCTATGTCATTATTCTAAAAGCTAGGCGAGACACAACTAGCCCGTTGCTTTGAGAGCGCAGGGACTTTGTGTGCCTCTGTTGATCTTCTTACTCGGCAGCCCTATTTCCTACAATGTGTCTTCTTAAAATGTATGAAAATGATGAGACGTTCTACTTAAAATTTTAATTTTGCAGCCAAATTTTAGTATACTTTTTCCTTTAAAGATTTCAGACGCAACTATATATTTCTCCAAGATAAAATGACTTCAAAATGTAGAATTGACTTTTTGCAACCGCTTTCCATTTATATAACAACAAATTAAAAAAAAAAGTTTGTTTAATCAAGGAGTAAAAAAATCGGATTTAATTTTTGCTTAAAGATATCTGCGTTTTCGGAAGGATTCCTCATAATCTATTTCTTAAAGATATTCACGACTTATCCATCTCTCGATGCATCAGATATTTTCAACTGCTATTTGATTATTCCACATTTTTTTGAGATAAACTACTTTTTGTATCGAAGCCGATAGCATTAAGGCCCAGGAACAACGATTTTCACGAAATGTGTCGACGTAAAGAATTGTGTGCGGTAATTACATCTTGCATAAACTTCTTGCAGATTAATCTGACATCTTTGCTGAGGGTGGCACTGAACATCATGACCTGCTTCTCATGGGGGGTTGCTCTGAATATCTCCTGGACATCTCTCCTCATGTCTGAAAAATAAAAAGGTTCGAAAATCTTCAGATTATGATCATTGTTCTTCTAAAACATAGCATGTCTAATCTGCATTCTCAAATTAGTTTGTTTTAAAGAATAGATTTATTAACAAACAAAAATAGATGAATGTAGTGTAAAATGTAGAAAATTTACATTGAATTTCATGTATGCAATTTGATTATTTTTACTTAGTGTTCATTTTATTAAGCTACTGATTGGGGGCATAAGGGAGGACTATTATGTGACCGCCACTATCCATATACTTTCATGCAAGTGCATGATCCCTACTTCCCCATAATAATATATTCCTATCTTGAATAGCCTTCTCGTGTTAGGATCATTGATTCAAACATCCAAGTAGACTTCTTAAAATAAAAATACTCACCAAGTTCTTCCAACATTTTGTCACATTCGTCTAAAATGAAATGCTTGGCATGCTTCAGGATGAGTTGTTTTGTCCGTACAAGTGCTAGGATCCTCCCTGGGGTTCCCACTACAATATGTGGGCAGTTCTTTTTTAGGACCTCTTCGTCTTTCTTAATGGACATTCCACCGAAGAAAACAGCTATCTTTGTGCTGGTCATGTACTTGCTGAAACGCTCATACTCCTTGCTGATCTGGAAAGCCAGTTCCCTAGTGTGTGCCAAAACCAACACAGACACCTAGTAAAAACAAATTCATTGATCATGAAACCTTTCTGAACCTAAGGTCATGGCCTGTAACTTTTTTGAAAGCTAGCCATGTATGGCATTGACTATAAAATTGACAACAGATCTATAAATATTTAACATTTACTGGGAAGGCATGGGTATTAATATTGCAATCGACAATGTTTTTTAAACTGAAAAAATTTGGTGGTTTAGATTCGGATGAGTTATGAAACTGTTTATGGAAATGGAAATGTAGTGCTAAAATTGAATTAATGTCATCCAAATTAAGCTTGCTGAACACTTTTACCAACCGAGCAGGGTTTTTTTTCTTTGTGGACAGACGGACGCTGCGATTTGGCATAAGCTCACCAGGTGAGCTAAAAATGTCAGTCAAGTTGACAGGAAAATATAATTAGTCTGGCATGTGGAAAAGCTCACCTGCCCGTCCACAGGCTCCAGCTGCTGAAGTGTCGCCAGTACAAACACAGCAGTCTTTCCCATACCAGACTTCGCTTGGCATAACACATCCATAGACAAAATTGCTTGAGGAATGCACTCGTGCTGAACTGAAAAAGTAATAAACAGGTTTTAGCATCACCACAACACTACAACATTTCAATGAATTAGGTCAATATCAGAATGAACTGAAAAAACCAATGTAATATTTGTATTACTTTGGTAATATACAATCGGTAATGGTGTGCCAAACAGGAAGGCCATTATTTAGAGCCAAAACTAATACTTTTACCATATCGATGCATCATCAAATTATATGCTATAAAGATACGAGTAATGTATGGAGCCCTCTATAGTATCTTTTTCTTCTGTTGATAATGGGGTCACAAGCCGTCAAGAAAAAAAACTACTTATGTCTGCTGCCACTGCAACACTTGGAACATATACCAATTCTGATACAAAATATGCCCAGGCTACTTATTTTACAATTTTACATTATGGATTTTTAGATCAGTTGACTACACATCTACTTGTAACTCGTAATTTCAATGGAAAATGTATTAACATATTCAAACAAAGGCTAGTATAAAAAACTATTTTGACAACAGCACTGTTAAAATCAATAAGGATTACCCTCTGAAGGATGCTCAAAACCACAGTCAACAATGGCCCTCAGCAACTCTGGTTTCAGAAGAAAATCTCTGAATCCAGAACTGTGGATGGACACATATGTTCCCTTAACGTCTTTCTTTATTTGTTGCTGGACATCCCCTGCTCCATCAGCGGTAGCTTCATTCTCTTCCTCTTCGTAGTCCAAAAGTTCAGCTTCATTTTCGTTGTCTGCCATTTTATTTTAGTTTTCGAGACTTGGGATCTGTGTAAAAAGAATGAATATGATAAAATATGAATGTATATGGAAAGACCGCCTATTTCTGCTCATCCATTCTTTATTGTGACAAATGTAATAAATTGACTGTTTGGCCCTGACCATGCTTTTAAAAATCACATGTTTTCAACCATCAAATTATAAAAGATAGTTACTTACAGTAGGAGTTGAATACTCCAACCCTACCAGATAAGAAAATGAACTTGTAATTGTAAATATCTATTAACCGGAATTCAAATTAGTACGAGTGTACAGCATACATTAGAAGAAAAGAATTCTATACACAACGATGTCATCTGAGCGAAACTTATTGATTATGGCCATGGATCCATCCTCGAGCTCAAATCTATATGCTTAAAATTACCTGTAACTTAAGCATTGTTTTTTAATATTTTAAATGGACCAGTCACTTAAAACAAAGGATGCAAAATATGATTTGTAATCAAACAGAGCTTGAACTGTCTTTCAACGATGCCACATCAGCAATTCAGAGCACTAGACATAGAGCAAATTGGGGTTCGCGTCGGTAAATAAACCAAGGGAAAGATGCGTACTGCCGGTTAAGAATCACAGGACTTTCCGTTCATTATTCAACAGAAATTAATGTTTCAAAAGAAGCTTGGAAAATGAATATTTCAATCTGGAGGACCTTTTAAGAACATAATTGCTTCGTTTACTTGATGTTTACCGATTTTTTCAGACTTACATGTTCTTTCTTGGTTCTTGTCAATGGCGTCGTCTTCGGGGATGCTTTAGATGTTAGGTAAGCTTTCATTGGTCCATATCAACAGCTGTGGCCAATCAAATAGCCGCTCTATCAGACGGCCAACAAATGATCACATGACGTGAAAATGGCCGAGGAAAATAACACGAATGCCGATAGCTCCACGGAGAGTGAGACTAACTTACCAATGCAAAACGGTGACAGTCATTCTGGAAATACTGTTGAAATTAGTGAAGTCGAAAGCATCGATACGATAGTTCAAGAATGCAGTAAAGGTAATTGCAGTCGATTTGAAATAATATTTCAATTAATGGAAGGACGGAGGGTCTTTATCCTGGCCAACTAATTTTGGTGCATGTGGCTCCAACTTGTACATTATCGGTATGTACATCTAGTTAAATATTATTCCTAAAAATTACAAAAATATATTCTTTTGAAGTGCCACCTCCCAGGGTCAATTGCACTCCAACCTTGAAGTTCTGATCCTTACTATGTAAGAAGAAGAAGGATATGTAATGACCCTTTGTTTATTTCAGAATATAACTATAATTTTGGACATGGGAACTTATGGGCACATATGTCTTGACATTGCTAAGTGTTGCATTTTGAGTTCGGCACCCATGACAGCTTACTTGCAGAGTTATGGCCATGGCTCATCATAAAGATTCTTTATCTACACAATAGATAACTCTATTTTATACAACAATAAAAGTAATGTCTTTTTTATTCATGTTTTAGAGTATGCAGACATTGACAAAACGCTGGACCAACTAGACACCTGGATGAATAAACTAGAAGACCAGAATGATAACCTGTATGGTAGAATTGACGAGCTGTTAGAATCCAACAGACAAATCAAGAGAGAGCTTCAAGAACAAAACCAGCAGAGTCAACAGCAAGGAGGATCAGACCATAAACCAGAGCCAATGGATCAGGGCGACGCGAAGAGTTAACAGACTTAAACTAACAACAATTTATATACAACAATTATTATTCCACTTAATGTATCTTAGAAATTGTATCGGAGTAGAGGAGAACCAACATTCTGGTTATCGGAAGTTGGCAGTAGTAGGAATCAGAGATGGATACCTAACGGTATTCAGTAGAGCTCCATCACGGAAGGTTAACACAAAGGATATGTTCTTTGTATTAATGTATCTTAGTTAGATTTGTTAGATATTACAGGAATAGAGCAGGAAAGAACATGGGGTTGTCATGGGTCACAGGGTGCTCAATTTTGAAACGGGGTAAGATACTGAATAATGACATGTCTGCAAGGTACAAACAAAAGGAATGACTTTATGGTTTTGCAAGTGACAATGTTTACTGGAACAATACATTTTTTCATACATGGTTGTCATCTATTTACTGTATATCTAAAATATCAATTGTAGTACTGGAATATTGAAACTTTTAATTTCCCACCGTTTTGAAATGAAAGTTATTAACTAGTGTTTTATTTACCTGCAAGTCATGTTGTGTTTTGTTTTTTTAAATTTTGACTCGTTGAAATTTGGAAAATTCATTTATTTTACAAAGAATGACTCACTGCTTTACATTGAAAAAAGGAATTGACTCACTTTGTGAAAAAAGGTTGTTAAAACAATGTGAAACATTCCATACCATGACTTTAGACTCGAAGGACCTGTGTGCGGGTACCCAGGTATTAGGGCCCTAGAACAACAGAGGCTAATCCAAAATAGTAATATAATGTTTCTGGGTGCAGCCCTTCATATGAAAGAAACATTTACCCCAGTATAGACTATAGACATATCAGGAACTGTCAATGTTTGATTTTAAACACTATAGCTACTGTGTATCTTTACTACCGGTAAGCATCTTAGTGAAAGCATGGTGATCAGTC
Source organism: Mizuhopecten yessoensis (assembly GCF_002113885.1). Taxonomy (NCBI): domain Eukaryota; kingdom Metazoa; phylum Mollusca; class Bivalvia; order Pectinida; family Pectinidae; genus Mizuhopecten; species Mizuhopecten yessoensis. The sequence goes on from NW_018408567.1 coordinate 1,061,925, forward strand.
ATTAAATGTGACATTTTCCCAACCCAAATTAAAACTATTTGAAAATGAAACAATTATCATAAAACTGTGTTCTTTGATGTCACAGGAACTGTATATTTCTCCCACCTTTATATATGCATGATACACATGTCAAATGCAGAAGACCCATGTGAGATAACTGTTTTCCATATTAAGTGCACCCATTGACCTCCAATTCAAGAACTAAATTCTTCTTAATCCTGGGTAGGAAGTGCATAAAAATTGTTCTGTGGTCGAAGTGTTCAGAACCTTGTCAGCTGATGCTCTATATTGTGTCATTTTGATAAATGATATCATTTTGAATCACAGTTTTAATTAGATGGGAAGCATCTAATGCCAAATTATGGCTAGCAACTGACATTGTCTCACAGAAATATACTATTCTTGTCCTTTTTTTTTTAAATTGCCATTTGCATACTGCTGGAATTAAGAAGTATACCATTTTCCCTGCTCTAATTATATCTAGAAAAAATCTACTGTAATTAATCATCAATGCATTTACAATGTCAATGTATTTTTTTTTATCAAAATCCCAGATAACAAGTGGAAGAAAAAGAGTTATTGATTATGAAGGTATGAGGAGTACAGAAATTCTAACCTCAGGTGTAGAATTTGGAGCAAGTGATATTTTTAACCGAAATTCCACAGGTAGAATTTCCATATCCCCGATACACAATACACATGATGACTTAATTAGTGAATTTATTATCTAGTCAGGAAATCTTATGATGTCGAAGTATTACTGTAAACGTGGTTGTTAACGCTGGGTGAAAATTACCCGATTTGAAGGTCAAAACTATACGCGCAGGGGTAATTTACACAGTCGCGGTAGACAGACGTTTGCTCTGCAGAGTTATCTCCCTTACTTTACAAAAGATGTACAGGTAAAAATACTAGTAGCTACGGAGTACATGTTACTTATGCATACCGACTGGTCATTGGACAGATGAAAATAACGGTGAACTGTATTCATGTGTATGTGTGTCTTATACCAGCTGATCTCGTTATCACCTCGGATCAAACAGGTGAGTGCTATTTAGTCGAAACAAACACATTTTCCAAATAACAATGATAAAACCATACACTATTCGTAAGTTATCGTAAATCATCGAGCGCAGTTAATGTCGCTTCCATGATGACAGGTGCATTTACCTGTGCCTTTATATATATTTTCAAATTTGTTGTACATTAAAAACTTCAATTAATTAAGTAGTTTATTTCAGTTATTGTTTTTATCTTATACCATTACAAGACAATGCACGTTAATTAGTATTACGTTAACAAAGCAATATTACAGGAGGACATCACACACATGTACCAACAATATCTATCAGAGTTGTCGTTCTTTACACTATCGTCGAAACCATAGGCGCGGGGGAAATTTACGTTAACAATCCAACTACGCGTAATAAGCGTAAATTTCCCCCGCACGTAACATTCCACGTTTACAGTATTCAGGTTTTAATACAAATCACATTTATGTAGATTGTTGTTTATTCTGTATTTAGTTTTAAAGGCGACATTCCAACAAAATGGACCACACAGGAAAACAGTTACCATAGTGGTTGTATAAGCTTCTGCAATAGTAAAGATCTTGTATGAATGCAACACATTGAAAGTACAGAAAAGAACACATATTGTAATTTTGTTAAATATAAAAAAAAAAAAAAATTTTTTTCACTCTCAAGTATGAAATATCCAGACAAGAAATATAATATTGTGTGTACCATCAAACATATAGATTCTTTTTCTTATCAAAGAAACAGAGCTTGAACTTTGATCTGTTTAATCAAAAATACAAATGTCTATAAGTATACTAGGATGGCTGTATAGGGTAATGTGTCATGTTAGTACTGCTGTTTTGTGAAATGAATGCTCCTTGTTAGTATTTCTGTATTGTATAATGAACATCCCCTGTTCATGTGACTGTAATGTATTGTGTGTCAATGTACCCTGTTAGTATTGCTGTATTGTAAAATGAAGTGTAATGCATTCCAGCTACTTTTTAACCCTTTTACCCCTATGTAACTTTCGAGGACTCTACCATGCATTGATATGGATGAGTCCATTGCAGTCTACAGTGGTGAAAGGGTTAATGTGATTTGAGAATGATGGATTATTGTTATTTAAAAAATGAAAATGAAATCAATGTTATACCAGAGATAAAGACTTTGTTTTACTTCCATGTCAAGTGTTTTACTTTCACTGTAAAAGTTAATATAGTAAGAGGCACAGAGGGCCTGTATAATTCAGCAACCATGTGAAGAAAATATTCTCATTAAGTGTAATACTTCAACTATTTGCAAATATTGGCCATGTCTCTCAGCAACACCCGCCCCTCAGTGGGTCCCTTCTGTCTGCCCCAACGAAGTGAAGTGGTTTTTAAACATTTACGTTGATTTCCCCTATCCCCTATTTGGCCCCACCTCTTTGCTGTTATGGGGACACATCCTCTAAATACACAAAATTTATTCCACTTTGCCCAAGAATACTCTTCTCCAAATTAAATTTAAAATCCTGAATTTGTAACGAAGGAGAAGGATTTTAAACACTACAATATCCCAACACCCCACCCACACCCACACCCATCCCCACTGAGTCTCACCCCTCTGTGCCCGGGAGGGGGTAACTCTTCATTTATACAATTTGAGTCCTCCTTGACAAGAGATTCTTAACACCAAATTTGATAAAAAAAAACCTCCATTCTAACGAAGAAGAGTTTTAAAGATCCCTATTGGGCCCCGCCCTTCGATCCCTACAGAGGCCGAAACCTCCATTTATACAAATAGAGTCCCCTTTGCCTAACTATGTCCTACACCTTCGAACAGAAGGAAAAGGATTGAAACATCTAGTACAATGTTCCTCTATTGGACCTTGAATCTAGGAGGGGCACACTGTTTAATAAAAATTGAGCCCCCTTGCCCAACGATGCTCTAGACACAACACATTTGTTAAACTCTCTCCAATCGTACTGAAGGAGAAATATTTTAAATATTCATTGGGGAGCACACTCTCCGTTTATACAAAATTGTACTCTGTGTCCATGTCAGGGGCACACCCTCCGTCTATTCAAAATTTAGTCCCTTTTTTCCAAGGCTGCTCCAGGCCAAATTTAGTCGACGTACGGACAACTCAACGCTGTGCCATGACATAATCTCACGGATCCTTCCTATGAACAAGGTGAATTTAAATGTAAAAGTATGAAAACAGCTTGTTCACATGCAAACCATCATTATACTCTCTTGGCCCGAATTGTCTGAGCTGTGATGGTGCTGCAGCTGTCATCCTTCAGGTGTTTACTTTTTGCTTGAAATAACTTCTCTTGGAATGATTAGCCCAATGTAATGCTATTTGGCAAGCATCCTCGATATCCAGGGATTACGCTCACATTCGCTCTCTGCACCCCGGGAATATGTCATAGCAAATTATTGAAGGCACAAAGGTAGCTAATTGATTAGTGTCAGGTAAAAATTCCTGACCAATCATTAGGCTGATACTTGTCCTTTGAAGATTACAGAGGAGCGATGCCCGACGTCAAAGCCAGTATGTTTTACCGTTACGCGACCGCGAGATTCTTTTGATGTACATCAAGGGATCAAACTAGCCTTCTCGTCTCGTCCACAAGGTGCTAAACACTTAGTTCTATTTTGCTATGACATATTCCAGGGTTGCAGAGAGCGAAAGTAAGCGTAACCCCTGGATATCGAGGATTATGACCAGTAGCATGCTTGCATTGGTCGAGGATAAGTGTATAAAACTGACATTGACTGACTAACAATTACGGTCATGGGTGTCGAATGTGTTGAAATCTTTATACAACCAACCAAGAGACCCGGACAAAATTATTAAAAAAATACGACTTTGTTATTACCAGTTTGTTTAAGTAAATAACATTGATTTTAGATTCAAGGTCATTTAGAAAAGACGTGTTAAAATAGCTTCTTCTAAAGTTCCAAATGTAAATTCCTAGGATCACAGGGACCTGTAAATCTGTTACAGTTATATTTGAACAAAAACTTGAGAGTAGATTAGTTTATGTCCCAATATAGCTGTAACAAATTCTCAGGTCCCTGTGGATTTAGAGCCAGATATATTAAAATCTTAAAAAATCAACATTTGAAATTGTAAAGGATATCGTTGCATTCCTCAGGACTCCGGTCCACATCTGTCTTCTCCCGACCATCTTCGGATGGTTTTGAGTGACGATCACCTTCTGTATTCCACATTGCCCATGTTCATGGCAGTTAGTCCGATATAATTTAATATCTCCTCAAAACAAAACAAAATAAACGGGGCAAAGATATTAACAGCTATGTTGAGGGACGAGAGACCGAAAAAGGACCATTCGCTCTTACTAGGGCTGGTGGGCCGTCACGCGAAGAACTCAAAACACAGCTTACCGACGACAGTCATGATTGAACATGATCTGAGATATTCTCAAGCCTCACAATTTGCGATGTCATTATTTACTATGCCGTTTCTCTTGAGATCTTTTATGTTCCTAAAATCTAATCCCGAAGGTTTTTTAAAACCTGTTTCATAGACGTATACACCCATACACTGGCACATCCTATCTGTTTTCTGTTTGTGCTATGTGGATAGCCTGACAAGGTCTTATTATATCTGTGGTGTCCCATGCTTTCCAAACACCCTATCCACGACCTCTACAAGGCTTTTGACATATGTATGATCATTATGGGACCTTTCTTCCTCTCACGATCAGTTGTTTTCCCCCAGTGTTTTCTGTTTCTTTCACTTTTCCCTGTTCAATGTCTACGAAAACCAATGGTGATATCCATATTTCGTTATAAGTGTCCCTCGAGAGATCTTATTCTGCGTAGCAAATCATTTATGGGAGTGTATGCTTACATTGCTAGACTTATTTTACTATGCCCTATAGAAGCAATCTCCTGTATTCTGGGAACACCTTTTAGTCTGATTATTTAACAAGTAAAAATTTTACTTGCTAAAAAAAGGCCCTTAAACGATTATCTGAGGACAACAGGGTATAATATGTTCCGTCGGACTAAAATTCTCAAGAAGTTTTTTGTATTTATTTCCGTTCTTATGATTGATACGGACCTACGGATATTTAATCATAAAAAAGCGAAAATAATGAAAATATATGATAAAAGAAATCCTCGATACTCCAGGGGTGTAGAGAGCGAAAGTGATTATAACCCCTGGATATCGAGGATGCATACCTGTATGCTTCGCCACTGTTAATTCTTCAATGACGTATATAGCACCCACCCGGCAGATTTCTCTCAGCACGCTATTCTTTATTTACAAGACGTTAGTGTGAGTAAGGGGACGTACTGGACCGTGCAGGTTTTCATTTTTCTGTAAAGTAGCTCCGTACAAAATGTACGCTGTGCCTCACCCTTTGTGATAATTAAAATTGACAAGGCCGCAAAATGGGCCAGTCCACTAGCTGTTTCTTCATATGTGAATTTGTCTTGTCCGTCTCATCCGCAGTGTTCGGTCAGGTAGTCTTAAATGTAGTCGGTCTAGTAAGATAGGGGATTCCCATGATAGAAGGTCATTGGGCAATCAATGAGACAGCGTCATGCTGCGGCAAGATTGGTGTCTAATCTTTTTTTCGCTGAATTTTATTGTCCTGTTCAAGTATTTTTAGTCTTCATTTTATTACGGTCTTATTTACATGTGATAGTGTGACGTCATATACTGTTTATCCTCGATACTCCAAGGGTAACGCTCACTTTCGCTCTCTGCACCCCTGGAATATGTCATGACAAAATCGAAGCCTAAGTGTGCACCACCTTTTGGATGAGACAAGAAGAGCAGTTTTATCCTTTGATGTACTTCAAAAGAATCTCGCGGTCGCGTAACGGTGAAATTGGCTGGCTTTGAGGTCGGGTACGTGTCGCTCATCTGTAATCTTGAAAAGACAGATACCAGCCTTGCGATTGGTGATGTTTTTTTCCACCTGAGATCAATCAAATAGCTTGCCTGGTGCCTTCACTTTTACTATGACATATCCCAGGGATGCAGAGAGCGAAAGTGAGCGTGGTATATGTGTTTTGTCTGCGTGTTTCTTTGTCTTTCTTAAAACCATATAATTTAGCTATTATTTTGCCTTTGTATATAGCATTTCTATATTTCGATAAAGGATCCTCCCCCCCCCCCCCCCCCCCCCCCCTTTCAAAAATAGAAATGACAAATATGAAGTTGTCAGTGGATATATATACACGATACTTGTTTAAATACACGATGCATCTGAATATCTGCACCAGCAAGTGCACAATCTAGCTGTATTGCAGAGTGTGCAGGAAGCCGTGAACGGAAAAACCGATGAGATCAAGGCGAGAACTAGATACCAGCACAGACAATACCAGACCCAGCGGGACTATATATTTTGACCTCTCTGTGTGTTATAAACTGTAAGTATATAAACGTAATCAATGGCGGGCTGTATACAATTACACACCCATGTGGGTTTCAGTAACATTTAATTTAAACTTTGTTTTCATACAATCTAGTTATAAACTATACACGCACTCTGCTGGTACACAACTTGTTACGCCATGCCACTGTATTTAAGTTATCGATTGGCTGGGTTATTTTTAGCGTACGAGTGTATACTATTTTAGTCGTTCAGCATTAGCTCTGAGGAGCTAAAGAGCTATGGCGGAAATCTGCCCATATTTCCCTAAGTCGGCATTTATGAAAACTGAAAACAATCTTAATGAATAAATAATTTCTAGCAGCGAAAATGCATAGAATAGATATAAAACCAATTGAATATGATTTTTTGAACTGCTGATATATTAGGTATTGTTAATATGATACAGCAAATATAGCCATATTCACTATATCTATGAAAGTGACGGGGTTTCCCAGACTTAAAAAACCGGTATCAACACTTTCCCATCCGAGGACCAACTTTTGAATAAAAAAAATATATTCCGTGATGTTATATGCAAAAACAAATCGTATTCCGGAAAAGTGGTCCTCCCTTGGAAAAGTGCTCAAAAGAATGAAAAACAGTGGTGAGTGAGTTTCTTAAACTGCGACAGGTGTTTCTTGGGTTAAAACAGTTTGTATTCCCATCTTCGTCTATGTCGGATGTAGCCGAATATGTAACGCAGTTGACTTGTGACCAGACGAAATGGACGTTGCAAGTTCGAATCCACGTTTAGGTGTTGTTGTTTTTTGAATAATCAAGCATGAGATCTTTTTCCTTCATTCAGTTATACAATATTTTTAAAACCAATGGAACATTTTATTTAATTTTAATAATATACCTATTGATTTATCTTCTATGCAATCATGTCAACAACTCATTGTACACGTGTACAGGACAGCTACGCTTTGTAGATAAGACATCATTTTAAATGATATTTATGAATTGTTTTACCCTCCAATTGACACGAGTGATTTTATCTATCTAATTTAACCAAACAAATGATGCTAAAATACCAAATAAATGTGGGATTGTTGCGTCAGAATAAAAAAAGGCCAAGCCAATAAAAATGAACTGTTATTATCGCAAATAACTACCGAAAATACGGAAAAATTCATCGTTGCGGACAGTCTCATTTGTTTGAAATGCAGGAAGACTGTAGCAAACATCGAAAGTAAGGATCGCAATACACGTGCAAGAAATGCTATTCGAAAATGATGTATATCATTTTTGTCATTCATATGTGCAGGAAAATCAAGATGTGTATTTTGTAAGAAAGCATGTAACGGCATGACGCAGGCAGTATTAATGGAAATTAAATCCTTTCAAAAACTTGTTGGTAATGATTGTACGATCTTGTATTACGTACAATATATTATTTGTTTTAAATTCATAAAAATAATGCGAAATAAGCATTTTGAGTCTTTATCGTTAAACGCATGTATCAATAGCCATGGCATTGAATTCGGCTGTTTACAATAATCTATTATTAGACACAGGATTCCGATAGAGCTACCTGTATAAAAATACATGAGGACGCGTCATGACAGTACACGGTGGCACGCGCGAACTCACGGACACAACTTTGGGGAAATAGGCAAAGCAACCCGCCATAGCTCTTTACGTTTGTGACAAAAAATAAACAAACGGGGCATTATTACAAAGTAGTTAAAACATAGAAGTTAATAGCAGGTAGTATATAGTATGGCATATAAATGTATTAATACTCCTTTGCGTATTTATCTCCATACAAAAGAACCTATAGTACAATGATTAAATGTTATTGCCCTAAATTGATCGATACATGCTTTATCCCGGGGATATAGTCAATTTTACCAGGCTATAGATTTAGGAGCTATGTCCCTGTCATAGCAAACCAACTAAAACATTTACGCTAAGGAAATATGCCATTCACCCCTCTAAATCCATGCCACTATACACCACATGGACTGACCCAATCAGGTGAGGTGGTCGATTGTTCGAATTAGGATTTAATGTGTTAAAGAATTCAAATATAAAATATCTGCGATGCAGCTTTGACGTAAGGTGGCATTGTCTTAACCTTTTATGCATAAAGACAAGTATGATGTCTTAGGAGGCGAGTTTTGTACTGCCTTTCTATATATGTATACATACATGTACGTACCTGTTCAAATACTTCAAATACTAGTTTTTGTCTTGAAAGAATATGACTTGTTTTCATTATAGCAACAAAAAAAGGAAAATGAAAAACACCATGTATATCTTTAACGAAATATAATTTGCTAATCAAAATGCAACCTTAAAAAAATGTTATTATTTATCGGATGAAATTAATGTGACCGTTTTAAATGATAATATATTGTTACATACTTGTATGACACTGTTAACTGTACATAAGTAATGATAGATAAAATACTTTAATACAAGACACTATTAACTTAACATAATTAATTATTATTCATTTACGTTATGTATGGCACTGTTAACTCTATATAATTAATTAACAATAATTAACTAATCAGTCATTCAAAAAATGAAGTCGATCATATTTTTGACTTTCATTTCAAATTGATGTGGTCAGTGCTTATAATAATAAACTTATATATAAATAAACACGGTAATCTTGCTAGTAAAATACACGTGCTAGATAAAAGTTGCATACATATTGATGCAATCGACACATATAAGGTTAGATCACAGTTATCTTAGTTAAGAGTATCACAGAATGCATAAAGTTTCATGCATAGGTATTTCATCAATTAAATGGCATGTGCCTAATATACATACATGCTAATATAGCAAACAATAAAAATTGATATAGTTATACGCAAATATAGCATAATCTAAAATATTGATATAATTCAGATAAGAAGTCTATTTAGAAAAGAAACTTTCATCCTCCACGATGTTAAAGCTTAAGTACAGAACAGTTTTATGTTCATAGTTTACAAATCACCGTCATGAATGTGTCCTGTGATTTTGCTTTGAAGAATAGAAAGTTCCTCAGTAAATGATTTGCTCTCTGACGCTAAAATCCCAAACAGTTTTTCTAGTTTGGTCAAATCTGGTCTTCTAGCATCCAGTACAAACTGCAGTGGATTGAAACCTTTCTTCTTTAATTGAGTACACATGTACCCTTTTTCGTGTTGGTCCAGAAAGGAGACGAACACTAGCCGAGCTGGGAACACTTCGTTATGGTATTTCTCAAAGAGATCGGCAAAATTTCCAACATTTTCCCCTTCGTCTGTCACAATAATGAAGGTCTTTACAACCCTCTTTTGTTTGTAGAAAGGCATCAAGGCCGACGATGGATTTGTGGAGCCGCTTGCCTCAGTTTTCATTGCAAGTTTCAGGGCTTCGTCGACATTTTCTGGCACCTTTTTTGGGCGCTTACAATTATGGTTGAATACAACAAGGTCGGCAGAACAAATCGAGCATAATATTCCAGTAATGACAGAACTAGTCCTGACCGCGATATCCATGGACCCTGAACGATCTCCGAGTACAACGACAGGAGAATCTAGCTTCAGTTTGACGTTCTGAAGTTTAGATTCGGCAAGGCTGAGCAACGTTTTCATGAATGGAATCTTATATTTTCCTGTCGCCCTCCTGCCACAGCGAAATCCGCGTGCTAGTTCTTTCAATGTGATTAACCTGTCCATCATCTTTCCGATTGGAAGGTCGCTTGTGTCTCCTGTGTCAAGTCGTTGCATTATTATTTCATCCACCTGGCGGCATTCTATGTCTTCATAATACCATAACACAGTGTCGAGTCGAGGTTCTGATGTGGCAATTTTAATCTTTGACTCTACATTAAGGTACTTTTTAAATTTCCGGCTATGGGCATATGGAATGTCACACGTTTTTAATTTGTCGTTTATGTTCTTTTCGTTCAGGTCCTCGCAAGTGTGCACTACGGTTCCACAGGGTGCTGACTGGCCAAAACAGTAGGACAGAAACCAGGGTAGATTGGGAAAGTCCTCTACAGGATTAAAATGGCAAATGTCGGCTAGTTTCTTCCATGGTTTTTTAGGAAGATGGAGGGCATAGCGTTCGAGCTCTTCCTTGCTCAATGTTTTTGTCCATTTACGAACATTTTTACATATCGATCCACTTGCAGATCCCTTTTTAGGCTGTAGCTTTCTCATGCTATTTATTTTGCACTTCAATTTGTCAATTTTATGACGAGACACCTTTCCCCTTGCCGTTTGAAGTCGTTTTAGGGTTTTTTCTCCTTGTCGGATAAGTCTTCCTGAATCCACGATTTGTAAAGCTTTCAATATTTCAACCATTCCATATCTGTCGCGATCGCATATGAACTCTGTGGACATCTTGAAATCGTTTCTTGCCCAGCTGGCAGCTAAAGCGCGTACTCGGACTTGTTGACGTAGCTCCACCCCCTTTAGATGTAATAACGACATGCATGCAATATACCTGCTACGATTTTGATTTTGAGCTTGGATATGTTCATCCGTTGAAGCGTTGGCAAAGAAAAATTCGCTGACATTTTGATCAATATCAACCACGGTTGCATTCATTTTACTTCTGTGAGGCGATCTACTTTTACTATGACTTCTTCTGTGAGGCGTTACGCTTCTACTACGACTTCTTTTCCCGGGCCGTCTACGCCTAGTACGCCCCCTTCCCCGAAACCGTCTACGTTTAATTTTGCTCCTTCTGCGAGGCGATCTACTTCTACTGCGACTAAAGCGAGGCGACCTACTTCTACTGCGACTAAATCGAGGCGATCTACTTTTCCTATGACTCCAGCGACGCGAAATACTTCGACTACGCCTTCTTCTGCGACGCGATCTACTTCTGCTACGCCTCCAGCGAGGCGAAATACTTCGACTACGCCTTCTTCTGCGACGCGATCTACTTCTGCTACGACTCCAGCGAGGCGATCTACTTCTGCTCCGATTCTTTCTTTGAGTACTTGTTATGTAACTCAAGCCTTCAGGCGATCGACTCCTACTACAACTCCTACTTACACTGCGACTCGATAAAACTCCTGGTGAGTCAGAGTAATTAGAATATGGCGATACCGATCGGCTTAATATCGATGAGTAAGTTGGAGATAGCTGTCGTGGAGAGAATGTATTTCTACGAGAACTCCTTGATCTGCGCGAGTATTTCATCATTTGAAACCGATTTGGGGAGAGACTACCATACCGTGGACCGATTGTTTTCGACGAGTTATTTCTACATGACGCGTCTCTTCTGTGTGGTTCATATAGATCCTGACTGACACATAGCAACGGACAACTTCTACTCCTTGAAATTTTTCTTGGACTTCGCCATCTTGATCTAGGTGATCGACGTCGCCAGGCTGTTATGTATTGCCATGGAGAACACGATCTGGAATAGGATCTTCTACGCCATCTTGGAGAGTATGACCTAGAGCGTGATCGTCGAATCTGGGTGTTCCGTCTTGGAGAACATGATGGTCGAATCGGGGTTCTCCGTCTTGGAGAACATGATGGTCGTGTCGGAGTTCTACTTCGTCTTGGAGAACATGCTGGTTGAGTCGGGGTTCTACTTCGTCTTGGAGAACATGATGGTCGAGTCGGGGTTCTCCGTTTTGGAGAACATGCTGGTCGAGTCGGAGTTCTACTCTGTCTTGGAGAACATGATCGTCGAGTCGGGGTTCTACTCCGTCTTAGTGAATAGGAACTAGGAACACATTGGTGAGCTCGTCCCCTATTCCTCTTGCGTCTCCTTCCCATGCCAACACCTCAATAATGATTCAATCAAATACAAATGTTTTTGTTTATATTAGCTGTTGTAATGACCCAGCTGATAATTCATTACGGAATGTACAGCGATCTTCAATTTCTTGTTGATATGCACGGCACTTGTTGCTGTTCATTGTACCTGAAATTGTTCATTAAAATCTGATGTAATAATACAGGTCTTCATTAAATATGATGTACGACTTGTAAGATCCCACATATGAAATGACAACAGTCTATATTAGGTTGTTTGCAGTGGATTTCTTTTCATTGTCATCGTATCAATTGTCGATATGGCGATCACTTATTGCCAATTCTAAAGTTCAAAAACAATTTCAGATGTTGATAGACACTTCAAAACATCTAGCATCTGCTTAATATACTACCATAATCCATAATATGCAGATATTATAACCATATCCTCAGTGATTGATTGGCTGGAATTCATCAAATACTGTATGTACAAGCACTTATTAACACATTTTTTTCATACATCCAAAACGATATGATTGTAAAGGGGAAATGTCAATATCCCACACGCTCACTTACAGTAGAATGAAAAACACACATGTGTATTGAATAGAAAATCATTCAACCGATTTAATGGTCCGCACCATAGTCGGTTTGTTACGCAATCGTTACAGCTTCCCACTGTCACTGATATATATAAGCGTCGTTAACTCGAATATGTGGCTATGTAACAGCGTGGCAATATCAATCGTTAAATTAAAGTACCGATCGTAGATATATACTAGCACTCGTGTAGAACGTTCTGTATACGTATACAAAGCGTAGTCTGGTCGTATATATGGTATGTGTGTGTACTCACACTAACCTGTGTATATACGCACAAAGAAGTAGTCCCGTGTTATAATTAACCGTTTTTTACTGTCATGAAAGATATACTTTAAATTGTTACCATGTATATCTATATATAGACAGTATTTTTTCCCCGTACAACAGATACACCACTAAACAAGATTTTTTCTGTGTTGTGCAATAGTAACAGACTAATTAAAACGTCCCATAGGAATATATAGGAAGAAACACACATAAAGAATCTAAATATGGAAATTACAAACAACTATAATGGAAACAGCACAGTCAGTATACTAGTTAAAAATTATAAAGAATCATATTTGCTTTTATTCAAGTATAGCATACAAACATATTAAAAGTATTGTAGTTGTTTTTCTTGCTAGTGTTAACTACGTATGATAGCGTGTAACTAAAACTTGGATATCATGATAATCAACGGCAATTATGCATAAACATGTATGTATTTTTACTTTAAAAGTAGATTTTATCAGGACTTGGTGGGGTTTTTTTTAAATTTTTAATCGGGTAAAACATATACAGAGCATTAAGTAACGAGTAAGTACATAAGTCGGGATCCAAGTTTTGGAACTGTTTTATTTTTTATTATTATTTTCATGCTTATAGAATACGTATCACAGATATTTGCTGACATAATAGAAAATATTAGCACATAACACTTATGTAAGATTTGGAAATATCCTAGTTACCACAATAAGGAGTTTTGATATTTTATGTATAGTGTGATGTATAGCATTATTATATACAGTGGACTCGCAAATTGTTTGTTTAAATAAAAACATGTTATATTTATTCTTTAATAACACCTAGGATACTGTTAAAAAGAAGGTTACGGTTGAACGGTTCATTTATTTTGGATTACCTTTTAACTAAGACTACAAGGAGTGGCTATGTATTACCAACAAGATGGTATGCAAAATACTCTTTATTATGCATGTATTTATTAGTCTCGTACCGATGAAACCGGGGAGACAAAAGGTTTTGTCTCCGTCCGTCCGTCCATTACCTTTGGTTAAAGTTTGTGTTAAAGTTTTGAAATGGCTCACCGTTCACTTAATAATAGTGTTAGGATTCTGGTTGTATGTACAGAGGTTCTTTAGGGGTCTAGCATTAATGTGTTGTTTAGTGAAAGTGGATTGTTTTCTTTTTCTTTTTCCTTTTCACATGTTTTGGACTTACATGTGACTATCTTGGCCAAAATCTGTAGGTTAAAGTTTGTGTTAAAGTTTCGTAATGGCTCACCGTTCACTTAATAATAGTGTTAGGATTCTGGTTGTATGTACAGAGGTTCTTTAGGGGTCTAGCATTAATGTGTTGTTTAGTGAAAGTGGATTGTTTTCTTTTTCTTTTTCCTTTTCACATGTTTTGGACTTACATGTAAATATCTTGGCCAAAATCTGTAGGTTAAAGTTTCGGTTAAAGTTTCGTACTGGCTCACCGTTCACTTAATAACAGTGTTAGGATGCTGCTATTACGTACACAGTTTCTTTATTGGGGTTTAGCATTAATGTTGTTTAGTGATAGTGGAAAACTAATTTTATTGTTTTTGAATTTTTGACATGTTTTGGACTTAACTATCTTGGCCAAAATATGCAGGTTAAAGTTTGGGAAAGTACGGGCATTAGATTGCATGGTCCGCTATGTATTTACTGTGTACTCTGGAAAATCGTTTGAAAATATTGTCGCTTGCAATATCTTGTTTGCTGTGTATCTGTTGGGGGCGTCGGTAGGGGACATGTATTGATTCATCCATACCCACAGAATGCTTGTTATTAATGCTTGAAAGATTTATTTAAATCACGTGTTATTTTTGACTGAAAACTATCATTTAAATAGTCCCTTAAGCGCTGTTTAGTCATTTCCGATTTTCTAGGATTACAAACTAAACACTGAAACTACGAATTAAGGTATTCCATGTATAATACACATTTTTTTTAAAGTAAATGCATTTTATATTTTTCACACACACGTGTGAAGTCTTTCCCAAATTGTTGCTACACTATATGACAGTTTCGTCCGTTAAGGACCCATCAGTAGAACTAAAGGTGAATAGTCCATAATTAATGTATTGCAAAGTATATATAGCAAACAGAGAATGGAAGGGGAACGTGCCTATCAACCCCTTGCTAGTGTTACGATCGAATTACAACATTTTGCTACAGCTGATAATTTATATCAGAATTCGTTGTTTTAAGTATCTCTACACCAACTTACTTTAAATACAATGTTCTTTGCCATCACCTTTTTTTTCTTTTCAAACTTTTGTTTTACATGCTTGTTTGACATAATCATATGTTTACTTTAAGGAAATCGCCCTGATTCAGATTTACATATTGTTATCTGAATGTATTTTATGGTTTGGATGTTTTATGTTTTTAACTGGTCGTAGATATGATGAGCGAAGTTATCACGACTTCAGCATGTGGTGCAGGAAACTCCCCATTTAGGATTCTTAGCTAAGGTTGCCTGTCCCACTGCACTGGATTCTTATGTACAGTGACCCCACTTTAATTTCCCTTTGAATATAACTGTAGCACATCTCGGCCAGAAGACGTCCATTGAACAGGTTACTCAGTTGTTTGGAGCGATAGTATAACAATCTGCAGTAATCAGGGTTCGAACCCCGGACTAGCCCCGCTGAAATTTTACACTAAGAACACTGTCGTTGATTATATAATTTGCTCATTCCATCTTTATTTGTTTTACATAAAAGTGCCACGAGGTATGGCTTTCATTTTTAAATGATTAATTAAAGCTATGGTCTTGCTGGGGAAAAACCCGTTTTCACTGTGCACTTACGGGGATCTTTAAGCAGATGTTTATATGATGTCATTTCAACGATTTTAAGTCTCATTGGTGGTATTCTTTCTGTGAACAGTTTGAGGTCTTTTTATACCGTCAAACGTTGTTATTTCGAATTTGTGTTATGCAAATCACAAAGTCCACAGCGTTATTGTTTAAAATAATCTAGATAAAAATATGAAAAAGGAAACACCTTCTTTTAGTATTACAAATGTACAAAATTATATTGTGTCGATACAGAAATATATTAATAATACATTTAAAAAACCCCATCAACATATAAATGAATATCGGCCATGCACCTTTGACGTGATATATCGCCTATACTGTCGGAGATGACCTACCCATAGTCATGGTGCCGTTCCTGTTTACTCCCATTACAATATAGTAGGTTAACACAGCTGATCCTATACTGTCGGAGATGACCTACCCATAGTCCTGGTGCCGTTCCTGTTTACCCCCATTACAATATAGTAGGTTAACACAGCTGATCCTATACTATCGGAGATGACCTACCCATAGTCCTGTTGTCTTAAGCTTATATACATAAACACGTGAAAAATATGCCGAAAAAATTAGAAAAGTGATACTGTTAACTGAAATTTTTGACGGTATTACCTTTTTGCGCTTTTTTGCGATTTGATTGTGATACTAAGTTATGACTGCGCTATTTGAAATTTCTGTATATATTTGTATTTTGCATATATATTGAGTACCAAAAACAAATAATTTAGGTAAATCGACAACACACGAATAAATTCTCAAAGAATTGAAGTTTTGTGCTGTCTTTACTATATATGTCGATTAATTCATCACGTAAATGTTTCAATACTTTACATAAATGTCTTGTAAGAATATAAGTTCATTCTGCTGTAGTGGTTAGGGCGTCTGACATTATGCTACCACTAGCCCTCCTCACTGGGTCGCGTGTTCGAGACCTACGTGGGGCAGTCGCCAGGTACTGGCCGTAGGTCGGTGGTTTTCCTCCGGGAACTCCGGCTTTCCTCCACCAATAAAACCTGGCATGTCCTTAAATGACCATGGCTGTTAATAGGATGTAAAACACAATCAAACCAATCTACTGTAAAAAGCAACCAACCGTGTTTAAAAAAGACAAAAACACCAGATTTTTTTATATAACGAAGTTTTATTTGCAAATCAACAAATTTTAACATCTGTTAAAATCTCTTATCATTTATTGTTTGAAAATGTGTATGTGCTTTTTTTATATTCCAACTCGTTGTTACATACATTTATGGAGTTGTTATCTTATTTGTATATAACCACATATATGACATTGTTAATATAACTGAGTATGATTGATGATAGATAATTTACATTATGTTAAGCAGTGTAAACTCAATATAAGGAATTATGAATATCATTAAATATATATAATACACTACTACTATAGCACCGTTTGCATTGAGTGTAGATAATCAATAATAGATAACTTGGTCAGTGAAAAATAGTTCTGTATATAAATATACACACAAACATACATACATGAATTGAAATGTTAACTGTCTTTAATTAATAATAAATATTTTAGTTCATGAATGACACTAATAACTTAACTGTTAAGTTAATTGTTCATAATGAGTTAAACATACTTTTCTAAATATTTAATATACATGTTAACTTAACTGTATATTATTAAATATACATACTTTGCTGAATGTATAGCACATTTTACTTAACAGTAGGTAATAAATAAAAAAAACAAAATGCTAAATGTATGACACTGAAATTTAACTGTTAACCCAATTGTTCATAATCAGTGAGAACTAATTTCCTGTATAAATGGAAGTGATTATTGTATGTAAGTAACAATATACAATTGACAATATATATAATACTGTTAACTATACATAATTAAAGTTTTTTATATATATATATGGCACTGTTAATTGTATATACATTTGTAATTGATAATAAATAATTAACTTTATGTATGACACTGTTAACATATTTGAACACCATCAATATTTTTTTCAATGATTAATGATTTATTAGATGTGTGATACGGATAACTGTACATAATTCATGATAAATTACTTAATATGCTGTAAGCGTACCTATATTAGCACATTCACATTTTAGCGAAAAGAATGGGGTAGGACTCAAAAGCGCACTCTTTGCTGAGCAGAATCGCGGTACCTAATTTCATTTTCTGTCCCTTGTCACATTTTATGGTATTGAGATAGCTTGTGCAATGTAGTCTAATTTTGCGATGGACGTGAATTAACGGAGGAAAGGTTAGCGCGAAGGACGTACAGAATAAAATACCGCTAAAATTAGTACACTTACAGTATTACGACATCGTTAAGTTTACTATATAATTACTGATGAAAGTACAAACCGGTTATATATAAAGAACGTGATATCAACAGGACTTTCAGTTGACATTAGTGAGTTCCGTGGTTTAATCTTCCACGATGTGAAAATACAAAATATGTTATAAAAAACATCGTCATGATCTTCAGTGAATGATTTCGCCTCTGACAAATCAAAATCTTGAGCATTTTTTCTGGTTCGTTCAAATCGGGCCTTCTTTCATCAGGTACAAACTGCAGTAAGTGGATGTTAAACTTTCTCCTTTAATGCAGTCCACGTGTAAACTTTTCGGTGTTTGTTCCAAAGGGAAAGGAACACTAGCCGAGCTAGGTACACTTTGGTTTGGTATTTCCCGCAAAAATCTGCAAAAATGTCTTCGTCTGTCACTAAAACAATGATGTCCTCTGTTGTTTGTAGAAAGCCTTGAAAGTCATTTGACATTTGTTAGCTTAGCTTTTAATTTCCATTTTGTTAAATAACAACAAAGTTCATGTTCACATTTTTAAATCATTGTCAAATATTATTTATGATGAGAACCTCTCCCCGTTGCTTTAGCTATTTTTCTCCTTAACAGACACGTCTTCAAACTTTGTTACGCTTTCAACAGCTCTCTCTCTCTGTCTTTATAAATATTGAAACCTTTTTATTGCCAAGCAAGCAGTTAGCGCACGTACTCGGACTCGTAGATCCTCCCCTTTTGAATTAACACTGGATACTACGAAACATCTGCTACGATTTTGACTTGGGCTTTGACATGTTCATCCGTTTAAACGTTCGCAAAGAAAATGATCAATGTCAAACACGGTTGCATTCGAGTTTTCTCTGCCTTTTTCATGTTTGCAATATGTATTTGTATTGATCCTACTATGTGATGCGATCCTTCTATAACGTTTCCTTCCGCGATGCGATCCACTTCTACTACGTTTACTTCTGCAATGCGATCCACTTCTACTGCGTTTACTTCTATGATGCGATCCACTTCTACTACGTTTACTTCTGCAATGCGATCCACTTCTACTACGACTCCTTCTATGATGCGATCCACTTCTACTACGACTTCTTTTGCAATGTGACACACTTCTATGACGTTTCTTTCCGTGATGCGATCCACTTCTATTACGACTCCTGTTCGGCGATCTACTTCTGCTATGTTTCTTTCTGTGATGCGATCCACTTCTTTTATGTCCTCTAGGATGTGATCTACTTCTACTACAACTCTTTCTTTGCGTGCTAGTACTAAAACCCATCGCTTGAAACCGATCTAGGGAGAGGCTACCATAACGTAGAGTTAATCCTTCCAACGAATGATGTCTAACTGATGAGTCCCTCCCATGCAATACAGATAACTGGCTGTGACTGGATCGAAGCAACGGACAACTTCTACTCCTTGAAATGTTCCTTGAACTTTGCCATCGTGATCTAGGCCTCGGAGAACACGATCTGGAACAGGATAGGGGAATTGGGGTCCTACTCCGGCCTCGAGAATGTGACCGAGAACGTGATCGTTGAGTCGGTGAACTACTCCGCCGTTTTGAGTGCTGATGAGCTCGCCGCCTATACTTCCTTCCGCGTTTCTTTCCCATGCTTACTACTCAAGTACGATTGTGTTAAATACAAATGTTTTGTTTATGGTTTAGGAAATATTCAAGCAACCTTTATAATCTTGATAACAGGCACGGCAATTGATAATGTTCATGAAGATATGTTGTAATCATAGGAGTGTTCAACAAACGTTCATGCACGAAGCCACATCAGCTGAATTCACAACATATGCAATTTCAGGTGTCTAAATATATTTATAACGTCCAGAATCTGGTCGGTATACTATCATAATTTGTAGTCAAAGATATTATGAGGATATCCTTCCTGAAAGTTTGACCGGAATTCCGTAACACATCCACCAATCCTGATGTACATTCTATAATTAAAACATTTTGTCAAACATCAAAATAAATATGATTGCTTAGGGGAAAATTCAATACCCCATCCAGTATCCTGCAATAGCGTGAAAACCACACATGTGTGATAAACAGAAAATCATGTCCAGGATTTAACAGTCCACGATAGTTATAAGATTACATTATAATGTTACTCCAACATCTCCGTGAAATAGTTGAAATATGTTGCTACGTCCATGAGTTTCTTTCCCGTACATTAACGTACACCGTAATTACAATCGTTTAACTGACGTGCTAAGATTACCGACCGTATATATACTAACACTGAAGAAGAACGTATGATATACGTTTAGAAAACGTAGTCTGGTCGTATCTATATCAAGTAACGACGTGTGCTGTACGTTTGCCAAACGATACATATATTGACCTATACATACTTAGTCCCATGCTATTATTAGCATATATTCACTCTTATCAATGAAAGATGAACGTAATATACACACACAGGGGACTGCACATTTAAAATGTGTTAAAAGATACAGTTTACAAAAAATAAATTTCACTATATCATAAAGCTGTTTCGTCCTTCCAGAAGTCATAGAAAATCATGTGGGGCCAGAAGTTGAAAATCTAAATTTTGTGAACAACTATTGAAACAGATGGTCAGGTGCGTAAAATCCCTTACTTAATTAATTAATATAATTTTTTTATTTAATTTTCAATGTATATTAATATATAGACAATAATTTCTCAATACAATTGATGCATCGACCATGATAGAATATATTTCTTTTTAACAACTGATATTGGTACTTATTGGCGATGTAGTATCACATATCTTATAATGTGACCGGGTGGGGTGTCCTGCATGGTGTCTTCGGCGGTATGTTTCAGTGAGGTAGCACTATAAAGTCGGCATCAGTTCCGCGTTATCACAAGGAGACAAACACGAACATATCGCAGCCTCCCAAAACACACACGCATACACTACACGCATGCATCTTGCACACAGGGGAGGTCGTCCTTAAATGACCATAGCTGTTGATAGGACGTTAAACAATACTAAACCAAACCAAACCAGATATTTGTTCATATATTTGCATATAACATTTAATAAGAGGTTTGTTTAAAGTTTTTTTTTCCCACGGAATATATTTACTAATATTGTACAATGATTTGCTGTTTTCACTTTAATGAAAAAATATGTTTTAGGTTTATCTATTAAAACATGTTATGATTTAAAAAAAAATAATGTATTCAAAAGAGTAATGTAAAATTCTAAAGAAATGAAGAATCAGCTTTAACGGTTCTATTTGGTCGAAATATTTGTGTAACCTTTACAGTTTAAGTGAAATATTAGTTAATGAGCTATTCTGCTGCATCCAAAAATTGTTAATTTGTAACTATTAGACAGTGATTTAAGTGCACCACTTTCCCCTTTTGCTACTTACAAATTATTTTTCGGAACCATTCAGTTGTGGTTTTTAACCCTTTCACTACTGTAGACCATAATGGACTCATCCAGATCAATGCATGGTAGAGTCGACTAAAGCTGGATAAGGGTGAAAGGTTTAAATTTTTTTTTTTTATCCTTGGTACACCCACGAATTGTAAACCTACGAAATAGTCATACGGTGCAGTAAACCTCTTTCTTTAGTTTGGGTTTTTGCATCGAGTTTCTGAAGTTTTAAATAGGTATTCCCTGACTTAGTTTTTCTATTATTCACTTCTGAAACAATTCAACAGAGATGTTTGTGTATTGCCAATAAACACTGTTTAGAATGCATAAAGTTAATATTCAAACTTAAAAGCTTCACTTCTAAATCAGTTATTTTGTAGTGATAAAAGTTCTTTTAAAATGTCCTTCAATTATTATTTAGATCGTTTGAATTTTGTTCAACTGTTTTATTTCTTTTTAGATCTATCGTTTACATGTTGAAGTATTGCATATTTTTGTTACCTTCTAGGGCTAATAATAAATACAGATACAAAATAAGAAGCTCATATATAAAACCTTCGCTTTTTCAAAGCAAGAAAAGAAAATCTTTACTGTAACGTTAAGCGATTTAGTTCGTAAAAAGTATGAAATACCAACACGTTTGACAACAAATGCAAAGTTATTTAAATGCATTATGGGACATATAAGCCTCATTTTAACTTCTTATACCAATACTCTTTACATCTGCATAGTTCAATTACATGAGCACAATCACAAAAAGACTAAGGTGGGCTACTCTTTAAGATCGCTTTGGGAAACCAAAATTGAGAAGATGGAAAGACTGACAAATCAGAAAGACTTGGCAAACGACTTTTAAAAATGGTAGTAATAGTATTTTTACAATTGTGTATGGTAACCAGTGCCAGATCTGGTACTATGGTTAAAGACATACATTTCCTACACAACGTTACTTTGATGCGCCACATACGGTGCTTATCAGTGGAAAGAAATTGTACTGACGTCGGCCCAACGTGACATTGATACACCACATTCGGTGCTTGTTAGTGGAAATAAGATCTACTGACGTCGGCCCAGCGTGACATTGATACACTACATACGGTGCTTGACATTAGACAATTGCAATACCGACGTTGGTAGTACATGTAATAGCATTTTGACAATTATTTATGGTAACCAGTGCCAGATCTGGTACTATTTTTAAAGACATATATTTCCTACACAAAAATGTTACCCATTTCACCCCCCNTACGGTGCTTGTCAGTGGAAATAAGATGTACTGACGTCGACCCAACTTGACATTGATACACCACATGCGGTGATTGTCAGTGGAAATAAGATGTACTGACGCCGGCCCAACGTGACATTGATACACCACATACGGTGCTTGTCAGTGGAAATAAGATGTACTGACGTCGGCACAACGTGACATTGATACACCACATACGGTGCTTGACATTGGACAAATAAAGTACCGACGTTGGTCCAACGTTCATTTCCATACATACGTAGAACTAGTCGTATGTTTCTGTTGTCGTTATCGGGCCATAATTTGATCAATGTCTTTTTGCTCGTTTGAGGCCGCTGCCAGAATAATGTAACTTGCTAAATTGTCATGCTACCGTAATTGGTATTAACATTCTGGTGTTTCAGTGAAATACACTTAAAGATGGCCTTTAAGTGGTTTCATCACCTGTGGAAGCCTTTGTGGCAATTTTGAGGACGGCAAACTCTCAACCAAAAAAATAATAAACCCGTGTCTTTTTTATTTCATCTAAAATATGCCTACGGGAATATTCTTTCAGTTTAATATCTAGCTATACACTACGACTACTTGTAAGTTTAGTAAATCATATTTACAAAGATGAAGAAAGGGAAAAACTGACTTTAATGCGAATACTTTCGAACCCAAAACCGAAAAGAAAAAAAAAATCCTCCGAAAAAAGTCCATCATTTTGTTAATGATTGAAGTGCAGTTTTGTTACATTATAGTTATGAATGTTTATCAAGATATAATTGAACCTTGATCCAGTGACTGTTTCTTCTTTTACTGACGATTGAGCAACTTAATTGTATTTTGGAAAAATTTCAACCTTGTGAAGATAACGAGTTCCGAGGAGACACATAAACAAAACACAATCGAATGCACAGTAGTTTACTATATTTACCTTGTGATCATCGTTTTATTGTTTAGTTAATTGTGTACTTACAAGAGTATTTTGCTTTGCGAAAACCGTGGACAGTACAAAACAATTTCTTCCGATGTTTCGATTTTACACAACTTTATTGAATGGGTCATATTTTCGAAATGATTTATGGAAACCTCAGTTCACAAAAGTGACCTTTTCTGTCATTTAAAAAAATAATATACATCTTTTTATTTAGTTTTATTCTGATGAGTTTCTTTTCATTTAAATTTGAAAATGATTCCCCGTTTCGTTTACCAATAACCAAGTATCAAGTTAATTGATGTATAATACATTGTAGGAACATAATTAGTAGTATAAAACTCGGACTTTTTACTTAAGGAATGATTTTTATTTTTTCAACATTTATGAGGTCATAACAACAATGGGTTTATGGACATATTGAATGAATCGCGTTAGCGATTCATGTAAAATATGTCCAAAAACCCATTGTTGTTATGACCTCATAAATGTTGAAAAAATAAATATCATTCCTTATATTTACATTGACGAATCCTTTCAGTGGATCGATATAACAACGAATAAAACAAATAAACAGGGTTTGTTCCTGCTTATACACGGGTGCAACGCAGTGGCGAGAACAGTGTTTTTTCGCGGGGAAATGTGACACTATCGTGAGAGATCTTAGCAACCGTCAACAACAATAACACAACAAAATGTAGTTCCATATTCAATGTTTATTTGTAGCACAGGACACGTGAATACGTGGATATTTCACAAAGCACAGTTCAATAATATTTTAAGATGTAAGAATTAAGCATCTAGGTCGGTCGTTCCGAGTGAGTAGTTTTTGTAGTGTATTACTACGCAGTGTGATCAGGTTACTATCAGTTCCCACGTGCTGAGATTCTATGAACGCCTGTGTTATGCATTTATGAATGTAATTTTTGTCAATGGGTCTAAGCATATAGAATGTAAATATTTATAAAACAAACAACATCGGAAAACGTTTTTACATAAAAAAAAACCCAACGTGTTTCGTGTATCGCCAATCAAACTTAGTATGCACATTGTTCTATATCATCACACCTTTGATTACATAAGAACATTTTCCCTTTCTATTCTAATCTTTTGCAACATGTCATCGTTGGAAATTTACGTTCGATATCGATAAACGCTAGTACAATCGAACGTGAGTTTCCGACGATGGCCAGGCAACATGCAGGTTTGATGGATCGTTCTCTTTAAAGATTAACATTTGGTTTATTTTGATGTCTCATGAATATGATATTATCACCGTCATTTGATGCATGGGTATCTGTCATCAATGTTCCGTGTTGTTTGTGTTGTATCAATATTTACATCTTTTGTTTAAGTATCTTATATTCATGTCTTCTCTTCTTCCTTCGTCCGAATTCAGTATTTTTTAACAATATGAAAAGGGTTGAAAGTTTTATAATAAAATATCCCATTCTTATATTGCAAATACTTTATGGCAACCACACGTGATACAGAAAACTGCCCCATTGTGAAGCATATCATCTCCGATATCAGATGTTTACGATATTCTTTCCATTGTTCTATGGTTTTTTGTTGTTGTTATTACTTTAGTAAACAGTACATTCTTTTTCTACTTCTTTTTGTTTGATTGTTTTTGGGTTTTTTTCTTCTTCTTTAGTTGTTTGTTTTTGTTCTTTAATGTTTTTTAGTTCGAAACGCTCTTTTCTATCGTGATATATTTGTTTTGTGACGATAGTAAACTAAAAATTTGCGAAGATATTTAAATAATTTTATGCATGTTTACGTTTTATTGAGCTTTTTTCGAATTCAAATCCTCGCAATAAAGGGATTTTTTTGTAAAAATTGCTCAAAATTGAATGATTAACAGTAATATGAATCTACTGTTTATCTGGAAATAATTTTGAGGTTCAACTCTATCTATTTCAAGATTAAGTTGGCAGACGAATAACTATCATAAGTTGGCCTGTTGTTCAAAGGAAACTAAGTATATGGTTCAATGCGAAATCAGTGATGTACGGTTCTACAATCAGTATTGATACTTGAAAAACATTAATTCTCACTAGAACAGAATATTTACATTTTCATTGATTTATTACAACAATACAGAGGTTCAACAGCCAAACAATTAATTCACATTGCTTTGTTATGTATACATGCAATTAGCGATTATAGTATGAATAGTTTGATTATAAGTTCACGACCTAGCTTTTAACAGCTATTAAGTATAATATGTATATAACTAAAAGCAAACAAAATAAAGATAAAAATACGACGACGACGACATTTTAAATCATCACGAATTTTACCATGTTATTGATCACATATTTAGTTCAAGCAGACATGGTTGGTATGTCACTGACTGATAACGTCTGCGATGTGGTAACGGCAACCGTTTCGGTTCCAAGTAACATCAACTTCCACCACATCGCCACCTGACGTACGCTTACGTCTCTCCGTCCTTTTACTTATACATCGACATCGTTCAGGTGAGCTACTGCAACTACTTGAAAGAGACGACATACTACTTCTCCAAGGTGATGTGCTGCAAGTTCGACAGTTCGACCTACTCCTTCTTCGACACCGTCGCCAAGGAGATAAACTGCAACTCCTTCGAGTGTATGAACTACCCCTACTTCGACGCCGTCGCCAAGGTGATATGCTGCAGCTTCTTCGAATATGCGACGTACTCCTACTTCGGCGCCGTCGCCAAGGTGATGTGCTGTAACTCCTTCGATCATTCGACCAGCTCCTATTTTGATCTCGTCGCCAAGGTGACAAACTGCAACTCCTTCGAATATACGACCTACTCCTACTTCGGCATTGTCGCCAGCGTGATGTTCTGAAGCTCATTCTATCATTCGATCCACTCCTACTTCGAGAACGTCGACAAGGTGATTTACTATAACTCCGTCGACGAGGAGATCTGCTTATGCTACGATCCCTGTACCAAGAATAATATCTACTCCTTCGCTGGAGTGGAAACCTTGAAATCCCCCACCGGGGATATATATTTCTGTAGCAACCTCTATTGCGGAAGCGTGTTAGCCGTGACCTGTTTGTACCGCTACATCTTCGCCCAGGTGATCTAGTCCTGCTGCGTCTACTGCTAGTACTGCGACTCCTTAGCAAATGACGTTTTCTACTTGTACTCCGACGCCATCGCTGTGGCGGTTTACTAAGACTGCGACTCCTTCGCCGTGGTGATTTACTATTACTGCGACTCCTTCGCCCTGGTGCGTTACTAATACTGCGACTCCTTCGCCCTGGTGAGTTACTAGGACTGCGACTCCTTCGCCCTGGTGAGTTACTAATACTGCGGCTCCTTCGCCGTGGTGAGTTACTATTCCTGCGACTCCTTCGCCCTGGTGAGTCACTAATACTGCGACTCCTTCGCCCTGGTGAGTTACTAGGACTGCGACTCCTTCGCCCTGGTGAGTTACTAGTGCTGCGACTCCTTCGCCCTGGTGAGTTCCTATTACTGCGACTCCTTCGCCCTGGTGAGTTACTAATACTGCGGCTCCTTCGCCGTGGTGAGTTACTATTCCTGCGACTCCTTCGCCCTGGTGAGTTACTAAGGCTGCGACTCCTTCGCCCTGGTGAGTTCCTATTACTGCGACTCCTTCGCCCTGGTGAGTTACTATGACTGCGACTCCTTCGCCCTGGTGAGTTACTAATACTGCGGCTCCTTCGCCGTGGTGAGTTACTATTCCTGCGACTCCTTCGCCCTGGTGAGTTACTAATACTGCGGCTCCTTCGCCGTGGTGAGTTACTATTACTGCGACTCCTTCGCCTTGGTGATTTACTATTACTGCGACTCCTTCGCCGTGGAGAGTTACTAAGACTGCGACTCCTTCGCCCTGGCGAGTTACTAAGACTGCGACTCCTTCGCCCTGCTGAGTTACTAAGACTGCGACTCCTTCGCCGTGGGGATTTACTATTACTGCGACTCCTTCGCCGTGGCGAGTTACTAAGACTGCGACTCCTTCGCCCTGCTGAGTTACTAAGACTGCGACTCCTTCGCCGTGGCGAGTTACTAAGACTGCGACTCCTTCGCCGTGGGGAGTTACTAAGACTGCGACTCCTTCGCCGTGGGGAGTTACTATTACTGCGACTCCTTCGCCGTGGTGATTTACTAAGACTGCGACTCCTTCGCCCTGGTGATTTACTAATACTGCGACTCCTTCGCCCTGGTGAGTTACTAGTGCTGCGACTCCTTCGCCGTGGTGATTTACTAGTGCTGCGACTCCTTCGCCATGGTGAGTTACTATTACTGCGACTCCTTCGCCCTGGTGCGTTACTAATACTGCGACTCCTTCGCCCTGGTGAGTTACTAATACTGCGACTCCTTCGCCCTGGTGAGTTACTAATACTGCGGCTCCTTCGCCGTGGTGAGTTACTATTCCTGCGACTCCTTCGCCCTGGTGAGTCACTAATACTGCGACTCCTTCGCCCTGGTGAGTTACTATGACTGCGACTCCTTCGCCGTGGTGAGTTACTATTCCTGCGACTCCTTCGCCCTGGTGAGTTACTAAGACTGCGACTCCTTCGCCCTGGTGAGTTACTAGTGCTGCGACTCCTTTGCCGTGGGGTTATATTAGTACTGCGATGGCATCGCTGTGGCGGTTTACTCAGACTGCGACTCCTTCGCCGCGGTGAATTACTAGAACTGCGACTCCTTCGCCGTGGTGATTTACTAGAACTGCGACTCCTTCGCCCTGGCGATTCACCAGCACAGAGACTCCTCCGCCTTGGTGATTTACTGGCACTGTGATACCTTTCCACAGACATCATTCTTACACGTCACTATGCAGCCAATGCGTACGTTATAAGAGTTTATGAAGTACAATCCTATAGATAGACATCCACTTCTTATGAATTTCCTATAAAATATGAAAGTTAAAATCACTCGATCTATGTCCCATTTTTCTGTGTAATACTCACTATGACTGACTTTTTTTATTTTTCTAAATCAAAATATAATTAAATAAATAAACAGATTAAGAAGGATACGTTTTCGAGTAAAATGATGCATGGATCGCTTTTAGGAGCGAGTGACTTTTATATTTTGTATTTTCCTCTTGCATTACAAAATCATCAGACAGTGTATCGATTACAATGAAAACATTATACTCGTATATTGTCTTTATTTAGTCATTGTTTGGTTGTCAATACACTTCATTAACAGTAAACTATAGCTATTTCGTGCTATTACCGGTAGTGTCCCTATCCCATCTGAGATGTCGGGAAGTCAGTTAAGCTCCATTAAGGGACGCAACACACATCGCAAACATCTCATTTCTACGCAAGTTTATAATTAAAGGAACAAAACATTGGAGATAATTATAAGCAAACTGCGATACTTCATATCAATATTTGTATATACATTCTTACCTCGTTATGCTGCCACGATTTGTCAGAAAAACAATTGGGGTTAATTGAGTTTGGCGATGAGCTGAGGGAAAATTATAAAGAAATTCTTAAAAAAAGAGAGAAGATGGGACCTCGGAACAGGTTGGTGGTAGGCGAGGTGGCAAATGGAATGAGGACATTATATCGAAGATTTACTGTATATTAGAATAAGTGTAACGCATGCTGATATGAGAAGAATAGCTGACATAAAATCAATAACAGTTTTGCTAATTTTCCCTCTTCATATATAGTATGGTATGACAATACCTACACGTAATCAGTCGACTATGTTGTGATAAATAGTATACTGTATGATACCTACATCACAATTGTCGATTTCATCCAGTTTTAACCTCAATATGTCATCTTCTAATTGATTTTTGAAAAAAAATGTATGAAAAAAAATATATAATCATGTTGTTGTGAGTTAAACTGTAAAGGAAAAAAAGAAAACGTTCCATCAATTAAACAAATAACTCTCACCTTTTAATGGCATATGCCACACATTAGATATAAACAATCAATATGATAATTATATATGTCCTTTTTGAACGAGGAATACATACGTACTGAACAAAAAAAAACATTCCGTGCTACACTGTGCACGTACAATCCTTACACAACCGCCTGTAATACCGGAGGCCGCATATATATACCTGTATAAGCGTACAGGGTACGTTTTGTTACGTTATCGGATATATATAGAATTCATAAAGTAGTTCCTGTATTAATGCGCCCGTCAAAGATACCGCGGTATTAGAAACGTTATGTTTGAGTTGTGCAATAGCAGTGTGTCGTTATGCTGACGTATGGAAAAACGTTTTGGAACGTTTATACTTACTGATATCGGTCAAAGATAATTACTATTAGTAATACCACAGATGCCTGTGAAAATTAAGAATTAGTAACATAGAAGCACAGGTAATGAGGCGGTGTTGTGAAGATATTACAAAATATTACACAGACAATATTACCGGGTATATACACATGTATTAATGACAAGAATAGTTTTAGCTATTTTTAGTATAGCTGACAGGAATAACAAACAAACGCACCGTTGTTTATTTAGTATATCCAGCTTGTTTAACAGTAACGGAAGTTTTATATCTAGTTGGACTGTACTCTAAGATTCAGAGTTATGATAAATAAAGTATGGATTTAGTGTCTTTAACTTGTTCACCCCTAAAGACACATTTGAACTCTTGTAATTCAAAGGGTGGAATAGTTCATTATAAAACTACAGGACTGAATGAGTTAAAATTAATGGGCTCTCAGTCCTGTCTTTGTCTTGTTAGAAATTCCCTACTACAAAGGAATCGTCCCTGGTAGTTACCCAAAAGTGTTAAAACAGAAAACAAGTCACCTTACCATGAACTAAAATATATGCAATTTAAACAACTGCATTAAAGTACGTGTATTCCACTGTACTATTTTATACAATGAAGAACTTGCCATCATCACCATAACAACATGCACATATGGGCACACTTGTATAAAACATCTCAACTCTTGAGATTTCCTCAAGTCTAAGATTTCCCATAGACAATACATTGCTTGAGATTTTCCCTAACTTTGAGATGTTTTATACAAGTGGGCCCATATGTACAACTATAACTTAAGGTTATTTCCATAGTAAGGATTTATACAGGGGACATTACTATAATATGTCTGCTAGTTCATTGGGTACAACATTGAGCAATATATAGATCCTTATGTTAAATATTACTTCCGATCAGGAAAAAGTCCTAGACTAGTTTTTAGACAGAAATTAGATTGAGTAATTATGAATAATGCAGTAATTTAATTAGATGTAGGCCGAGAAAGTATTTATATGAAAGTATACTATATCTTTGGCGTCTTTTTTCCTTCCCAATATAAACTAGCATTAGATGCTAGCCATATACATGTTATGTCTTTCGATTTTCTTGTATAGCTACATCAGGGCGGGCGATTTAACTGACATGCCTCAATTTAGTGGCAGCAAAATATCACGATCTAGTTTTATTTCGAGATTTGAAATATTTATTCGATACCCCAATATTTCCAATCTCTATTTCTTGTTAATGCCAATCTCCTTGAAATAAACACAACTAAATTCAGATGAGGAGGTCGATGTGGTTGATTGCTGTTGATAATCGTCATATTGTTTTTAGATAATTATACTTCTATTGTGTTTTTTATATAAATATTTTCGCCTCAATTTATACATGAAATGCCGATGACATGGTCACGGTGGCCAAGTGGTTCAGGCGTCTGACATTCTGCTACCACTAGCCCTCCACCACTGGGTCGCGGTTTCGAGGCCTACGTGGGCCAGTCACCAGGTACTAGCCGTAGGTCGGTAGTTTTTCTATGGGAACTCTGGCTTGCCTCCACCACTAAAACCTGGCACGTCCTTAAATGACCATAGCTCTGTAAATAGGACGTAAAACACAAACAGACCAAACCGATGAAAAAGGTATGCATTTAAGTATGGACCATTCAATACAGAATAACTAGACACGGCTTTAACATCGATATCCATTACACATGTACATTACAGCTTCATGCTGATCCTTTTAGTAAAATGGTGTAATGACACACCGTTACTCACTGAAAGACAGTTTTCTTATACAATCTCTTTTCACCACGTAAGGTATGTCTTTTAATTCACGTTAAAAGTACGTGAAAAAAATATATAAAACAACTCATCCAATTTAAAACCACTGTTCTTGAACATCCAATTATATGTAGACTGTAAAACATGTTTTTTTTTTTTTTTTTTACAATTTTCATTGTTTCATACAGATCAAAAGAGGTTGTCTACAGTATGGTAATATGGCTGATTTATATTTATTACGATTTATTGCTTTTCTGATCGTCTGCTTCCAAAACTGTCATATTATATTAAGTTTATAACTCTTGTGTAATGCATATTTCTTGATGAATAAGCGACAGAAGAGTCAACACGTCCTTGTAATGTAAGGAAAAATTAACTGTTGATACCTACTATAACGGAAGAGGCAGGAACTTAGACAACTCCAGATGACATTCGTACGTCAAATGCAACACTTCTTTTTATAATAATCAAATTTAATGTAGGTGTAATAAAGGAAAACTAACGAATAAAAATGATGTTTATACTTACAGATTCCAGCGTGAACGTGGAAGGCTGCATCTTGTTGGATATGACCTCGTTTGATTCATTCCCAGGAGGGATCGAGCCCCCCGAGTCGGATAATCCGTTGCAGTGTCGGTATTGCGGCAAAATTTTCACGAGGTCCAATTATCGGAGGGAGCATGAGCGGATACATACCGGAGAGAAACCATACGAATGTGGATTCTGTGCACGACGCTTTAACAGCAAGGGAAGTTGTAACAAACACGAACAGAGTCACATGAACCGAGAGAAGAAATTGGCGGCACTGACATGGAGACCATTTACTTGTCATATCTGTCAACAAACCTTCAAGCACGAGAGTGTTCTCAAGAAGCATATCCTGTTTCACACAGGTCTGAAGAAATATCAATGTGAAATTTGTTTGAAGTTTTACTTCACCTCCTATGATCTAAGAGTTCATGTCCGTTTTCACACGGGTGAAAAGCCGTACAAATGCCGTATGTGCAATGTGTTTTTCACAACAGGTAGAAAACGGAATCTTCATGAGAAATTTCACGTTCGGCAAGACACTCTACAATGCAAGAAATGCAAAACAATTTTCCGATCAGTCAACGCACTCAAACTGCACAAATATAAAAGTCAGTTACGACGAACCGGTTGTGCGGAACCGGATGATTCATACGCTGTAAATAACTCGGCTGTCATTGATGATGGGAGTGATGGTTCAGTCCATACCACATTAGAGCTTGAGGAAGGGGATAGCAGGATGGTCCAAGCTACTGGAATAGAAAGCCAAGATACCAGTGGCAATGATGACAGCAGTTGTTTAGTAGTCAATGAAAACATAGATGACCAAGATGATAACTCAGTTGAGCTTGACATAGAGGTGCTTGGCAACCACTACCGAAACGAAACTGCAGCAAATGAGACATTGCTTTCAAATGGTCTCCCATCGATGAAGACTTCTCCATCGAAAAACATCCAGAAAAGGAGCCAGACACGGGTGGTATTTCCAACAGGTCTATTTAGATCAACAGATCAAGGAATTGAGGTTAGCCAGCCATTATCACAAAGTAATCGTACTACAAAACAGTCAATTCCTAAAGGGATCGACAGTATCGACTCCAGTCGAGGATTAAGTATATCTAGATATCATGATACCAGATTTATTTCTGATGATTCTACAGGAGGCAGTTACGTAGAGGAAAGGTCTTATGAATATGATGCTGAAGAGGTCATGTCCAAATCTGTCGATTCCTGTGAACCTGGTAACATCGAAACAGGTACTTGCAGACTAGGTGCAACCGGATTTGGGTTATCTACTAGTCCTAACGATGGTCCTAATAATGTCATCGCTGTCAAGACAGAAGTGACTGATGAACCTCAAACAACGCAAGTGTTTACATCAGCATTGGGTGTTCTGAATATGGGTTCTACCGAAGAAATTACAAGTCTAGCAAAGCAAAGAATTCTGAACGATCGAAGTTCTGATTCTTCATCCTTGCGGATAAGTAATGCAGCTATTAGTCCTTTGCCTTTACCAAGAATCACAAACGTTGCTGCTTTCAGAAAGGAGCCAAGTTCATCTCCATCTTCGTCCACGATTGGCAATGTGGTGCCTGTGTATAATTCAATTACACCACAGCTTGTGAAAACGTCGGTTATCTTCGACAGAACTCTTGACGAACCACGTTTGACCAGGCCAGATACGCCTTCTACTTCAGAGCTTACAGTAGTATCCACGTCTGTGAAGCACACACAGACTAAAATGATAGACGACGCCGATCTCCTATTTGCAGAAATGGAGTCGGCAAGGAAGGTGTTCGAGTGTAAACACTGTAGCATCATCTTCCGGGATTTCACTATGTACCTTGTCCACAAGACACTTCACGTCGATACCAGCCGTCCATTTGTTTGCCACTTGTGTGGCAACGAGGCTAGAGACAAAGTAGATTTTCACTCTCACCATATTTGGCACATGAAGTGAAACAAATTGATAGTAAAATAAGTTTGGTGTAGAAAGTAGCGTGGACCTTCGATACGTTACCCATACATCTCACAAATATAATGCTCTTTCTCTCAAAATATAAGTCTGCTGATATGTAACCCCACTTATATTGCATTAAAATTGATTTCGCTTAACAAATGTAAATATAGATATACATTGTATATCCAGTAAGTTTTTTTTTAAGTTATCAAATATGTAGAGCATGCTAATGTGTAGTCCTGATCAACATTTTGATTCTTCCGCCAGTATGATCAGGACTGCATTCTTGTAGGCCTGCCTATGATCCTTGCATCGCATATATACCATTTTCTTCAAAGAGTCGGCCCTATCAATCCTTTCACCCCTATGTAACTTAAGGTTGCTCCACACATCGTCATCAGCGTCCATTTTCGTGACGTACTTCCGGAAAAAGTACAGCTCGGACTCAATTATCTTGATCGAAATGTGCATGTACACCGTGTCATCATTTCCGTATTGCGTATCGGGCTTTCAATATCGTAGTGCATATTATAGTAACACCTGGGCCGTTTTCGTTTAAACGGTCAAACCGATCGGACCACTGTTGTTCGTTTATTAAATAAGGTAGGACCTAGTAATCTGATGCTGCTTTCAGGCGAGCCTTGAGAAAGCCTTGCAAGGCTTGCATACACAATTGCAGGTCCGCCAGATTTATACCCGAAATTGTTACATTTATAAACGGTCAAACCAGTTGTTCCGCATAAACGAACAGGCCCTGGTAAACAATAGTACACGTGCATGCCGATGATATGTTAACACCCGATATCGAGATTTTACCGGGAAATGTATAATCATACGTACTTCAGGAATAAAGCTTTCCAATTCATTGACATAAACAGACTCACGGGAGAACAGTGACATGAGACCAGACGACCTCAAGAAGGTTATATAGGAAACACATGTAATGCGGACGTACCAACCTCACATGTGCATATCACGTGCTTACACGAGTTTAAAAGCTCGAGGTCGTCACGATTTTCGCTGTTGAGGGAGTTTCGCTCTGTCGATTAAATCGTGTTTACAAATGTAGTCTACTTACTCTGTGAAAATAATGTTTTGTAAAATATCAAGATACTTATGAAATGCATGTTTGAGTGCACGTGAGAACGGCATACCATGCGATAGCCTCTGGTCACATATGACATGTACCTGACATGTAATTATAAATATACCGTCAGTTAGCGGACTATGGAATGATGTCCAAAGTGTACATGACTGAGGGTAATTTGGTTCCATTAAAGAACAATAAATTGATAATTTTGATATCATATTTATGATTTATTTCGATCCTTTTTGTTATATGTAAACAGAGACAACTGTCATTGTGTAAATGTCATCCCTCTGCAAAAAGTTCCGATTTTTTTCAAGGAAGATAACTCTCACCCGGATCAAAGTGATTGTAAAATGTAAAATAAATTAATTATAAAGCCATTGTGTATATTTTGTTCAATTTCCCACTCTATATGTATAGATCTTTGTGTCCTGTTTGCTTTTAGCTGGTAGATAATAACTTTTATCCGTTCAAATTCAATAAAAAAAACAACACTTTGTGTAGCATGTGTTACATATTTTACGATAAATAAAACATTTATAGGGTTAATTATAAATGCTTCTTTTCATTTTTTTTATTGTTGTTATTGTTCCAAACAATGCCATACACACAAAAAAACGGAAAATATTAAAAGTGGCGAAAATTCAAATTTTTGATATTTTTTCCAAAAAAGTCCCCAAACTATTGGAATGTTTACATTTTCATAAAATTAACTCTAGAAAGTTGCATAACCATTATATGAAAGTTTCAACGAGTTTTGCTGGTAAATTGCGAAAGTGTGGAGCCACCTTAAGTAATCTTCCATGCATCGATATGGACGAGTCCATTATGGTCTACAGTGGTGAAACGGTTAATTCAGATTGAACGCCTGATTTATGAACAAAGATGGACCAGCATTTTCTTTAATGATTTCTAAATACTGCTGTTGTCAGATGGAAAGTGGCCAAAATGGAATTCTGAGCAGACACCATGAATCAACAAATGCATTATGAGATGTTCATATATCGAAAGAGAACACAAAAAATCTACCATCATAAAATAACAAGGTATAAAGCAGAAGTGACTCTGTTTTTGGTGGCAGTTTGCATATCATTTTCAAATATAGCAAGCCAAATGCTTTCATGTCTATTTTTTTTAATCAAAAGTTACCAGTGCGTCAAGAAAATGACTGTAACAAGGGAGGTAACTCTAGACATTGTAAAATGTTCAATTAATTGAGGAAAATTTGTTTTACCTTGTCTGAAATATCTTTCCAATGTTTTTTTGTTTTTTTTAAAATGACAGAACACTCAAATACAGATATAAACAATTTAATTGTATTGGTAAGTGCATATAAAACGTTTGTATATCTCTCTATATATAAAGTTTATCAATGGTAAACAAATGTAAACACTTTTACATGATATAGGTAATAAGAATATATCTTTGTTGTACATATCTAAAACAATAATTGCTATAGAAATGTTTTCCTGTACTCCACCATAGACATGTACAATTATTAATTAGGAAGTTCCTGATCAGTTAGATAATTTAAGTCTGTGTCAAACCATTTGCTTACAGGGTAATTAATGAAACCAAATTCCAATGGCAATATATACAAATTGTCAACTTGCAAGTTTCTTTCCAAGACAAATTGGGAGTTTGAATTGCATTCATGTATGAACTTCATTTGCTATTTTTGAAAGGCATTTCATTTCATGGGATTTAGGAAACAAGCTTCATAAGAAAAAATTATCCCTGCGTCAATTTTATCCAGGCTCGATACGTCAGTTACATAACCAATGTCAATTTGGTGTCAGATTAAATAACTTCACATTATTGTCTTGCTGTTTATTTTACTTTTCAATTTACTGCCAATTCTATCGAAACTACAGAGAGAATACAGTTTACTAGGACAAGTCAACTCATAGATTCTAAATACAGTAATTCTTGTTTTTTCCTTACAAATTTTGAATACCTTGATAACTATAATCGCCATTTACTGGACTAGAGAAGTTACAAACAGCATACAGTTAGACACACTTGTTGCAATTTCTTCCTCATAGCAAAGTAAAATACCGTAAATGTGTAAGTTTTCACGTGTAGCAATGTTCGCGTTACAACTTTTTGAAAAAAATAATCGTAGAAATGTTCAGATTGGCATTGGTTACCGGTAAGAAATCGTTATATCCATAATACATATATCCTATAAATTTGCATGTGGATATTTTCATGCCGATTTACTCAACGCAAAAATAATCCACTTTTGCAGTAATTGTCCCCTGGCATGTTTAAATCTGTAACCTATTATAGAGAATAAATTCCTTATGTTCCAAGAAGTTTGTCAGAAACGTGACTAACTACATCTTCAAAGTCAATGCATTTGGTGTTAACATGTTTAAGTGTAATATCTTTGTTGTAATATTTTGTAATACTATCTCTTAAATGTGTGAAATGTAAAAATACATAATATTCTTACTTATATGTAAAAAACAGACATGAGATCATAATTGTAACAGCTGCATATTGTGTTACTTTTCACAAGCATAATACCATATTTGTAACATCAAGAAATTATGAACTAAAACATTGATAATATTCTCTAAAATTATTAAAACCCAAAGGTGAAATAAAATGACAGGTATATAAAATATTTTAAATTTGATGAAAACAAATCTGACAGATGTTTTGTTCAGATTCCTTATATAGTTACCATGTTGATATGGTACTGTGAACACTATAATAGCAAACATGTTCTAGAAATGATCAATGCATGATAAAAAATAAGATCCTACAAATCACCAATCAAAAAGGTTAAATTGACCAGTTAAATATATCTCATCAAAATGATGATAAATGGGTGGGTAAAACAATGTAAAGGATGTTATTTCTGCTCCATCAATAAAATAAAAGTCTAATTGCTAGGATTTGTTTGTCAATAAAATTAAGTTATCATACATTTTGTGTGTATATTTCTACATTAAATCCATCAGTTAAATAAACAAATGGCGAAGTTTTTCTTTCTACAGTGATCAAGTTTTAAAGTGAATCTACCAGAAATTTGAGCTCATTCATTAAAGCGATATAGAGACGCATCTGTTTGTAAAATCTGGGGTGAAGCTTGATATTAAAATGCTGTTACAGATTACATTCAGTTGTATAATGCAGTGATACATTATTGAAGAATGTAATTGTATGGAGTACAACTGAATTTGATGAAATGCACATCAAATTACAATCTCTGAAACGGCTGCCTGTAGTGCTACATTTACCACATGCAGGGGTTTCAGAGATTTTGAATTGATGTATATTGCATTAAAAGTAATTTCAATTAAGCTTTATCACAATTATTATTCACTATTGACAACTGAAAAACAATCTTTCTTGCATGAACATTTTTTTAAACTAAATTGTTTAATTATCACAAAGTAATTTTACATATTAAACTGTAGTCTCATAGTTTCATTATACAAGTTTGTGATTAAATGAAGAAGTATAAAATTAGAATATTGGTATTTGTTTTTAAATCATAGGATAACTGCTAAAAATATAAATGTTGTAAAATATGATGTTATTAAGTAATCACTGTGATTATTATGTATATCTCGTATCTAATTACACAATGCTGGCTAACTTGTTTTCAATAAAGTTTATGGTGTAAGGTCACAACCCTTTCAGATTAAAATCGATTTGTAAAACAGACATTCAACTCACGAAATTCTAAAATCTGTACATCACAAGGGGAGATAACTCCACTATGACTTGTGAAAATTGTGACAACAACTTTATTGCCATTCTGAACACATAGCTTCAGGCACAAGTCGGTACTTTACTACATATGTACACAAAAACGTACACAATATGTACAAATACTGCTGCAGGGTTCTATCATAAAACTGGATTACACAGAGTATGGTATTTACAGAATAATGCAACATTTGATATGTATATAAAATATAAAAACATAAGGTTTACTTCGGACATTCATACTTCTATATCTAAAAATAATGCTATGTACAAACAAGTTCAAATACCTGCCAAAATAAACGTCACTTTACACCATACAATCTCACCTTAAAATACGTCAACTTACAAACACAGACATTCTTGTCATGTTCACAACCGTTCACTTAATCATTTATAAAAGAACAAAATATTGCTTTTTCTGTTGCATTGTCGCTGTTCATATACTTCAATTCTCTTGTACAATGTAAAAAAAACTTCTTCCATAAAACAATGAAAACTAAATGAACTGAGTTAACTTACACAGTGTCGTGCTGATTTTTCAGTATTTCAACAAAGCATTAAATTATAATACGTTTTCTGTTATTATCAATCAAATATGGCTTAATAAATTTGGTAAACATGATAAACAAGGCAACGTCATTGTGTTTTGATGAACTTTAAATCCCACCACATCCAATGGCTGTTAGCTGTACCAAGGCCATGAGAATTCTATGTGTGGATAACAAGGTGATTCTACTACCACATCTAGGTGGAACAGGTTTTAACTGTGTCTCCACATATTCTGTCAATACACACATTAACTATCACCAGTGCTTTGCAATGCTGCTTATTAATAGATTCCATAAATAGATGTTTACAGATGTATACACAAATTGTGACTTATAAATAACACGTACAGAACTTAAAGTTAATAATAAATGATATAACTGACACAATTCTTCTTAAACACTTTTTATAGAAAACATTCTCTTGTGACAAGTACCATAGTCAAAGTTGTCATGCTAGATACATAAACGATTGTCAGAAAACTTGCAAGTAACGCAATGAAAATATTCTATTCCATAAAAAAGAAAGATAATTGAAATTTACTTGTGTCTCTTTTTTGTGGTTAGTTTCTTCTGTGTGCCAATAAAAGCAAATTATTCTAAAAAAATAAATTAAGTAGACTGGTGCCAATTTTCTATATGTAAAAGAAATTATATTACATGTAATAATATGGTACAATACAAAATTGATGTATACAGTTAAAACTAAAGCTTTTTTCTTCTGCACTTATCGCTTCTTCATCCACACTTATCCGTTCCCTTTGTATACAATTCTTATAGCACTTTGTAGGGGTGTGTTTCTATGGAAGACGTGTTGTTCAAAATGGCTGGTCTGTGTTCACATGAATGTTGTGTCATCGTAATTAGTTGGTTTGTTTTGGGACCTTGCCTCAAACAGGTCACGGACTAGAGTTGCCTTCTCCTGCTCCAGCTTAGAGATCATATCTCCCTTCTGTCCCACTTCCTGTTGACAAGGAAAGAAAACATATATCAGTAAAACAAAGTTTAACAGACTGAGTAAGATAAATGATTTTTTTAAACTTGACTCTATGTATTATTAACAATGAAATGTTTCCATTTTCTCACAAATCGAATTATATATGCATAACTCTTCTGTCCAATGTTTTAGCCCAATCCACTGAAAACTATAGACTATCTGAGTGAGATGAGACACCATGGTGTATGAAACATCATGAGTGAGGGTATAAAGGTCATTGTTACCTGGGTGAGATGAGATACCATGATATAAATGTGACCTGGGCGAGATGGGAAACCATAATGTAAATGTGACCTGGGTGAGACGAGACATCATGCTATATATGTGACCTGGGTGAGACGAGACATCATGCTATGAATGTGACCTGGATGAGATGAGACACCATGTTGTATATGTGACCTGGATGAGATGAGACACCATGCAATATATGTGACCTTGGTGAGTTGAGACACCCAATGCTTTATATGTGACCTGGATGAGATGAGACACCATGCTATATATGTGACCTGGGTGAGATGAGACACCATGCTATGTATCTGACCTGGATGAGATGAGACACCATGCTGTATATGTGACCTGGATGAGATGAGACACTATGCTATATATGTGACCTGGGTGAATTGGGACACCCCATGCTGTATATGTGACCTGGGTGAGATGAGACTCCATGCTATATATGTGACCAGGGTGAGATGATGACACCATGCTATATATGTGACCTGGTTGAGATGAGACACCATGCTATGTGTGTGACCTGGGTGAGATGAGACACCATGCTATGTATGTGACCTGGGTGTGATGAGACACCATGCTATGTATGTGACCTGGGTGAGATGAGACAACATGCTATGTATGTGACCTAGGTGAGATGAGACACCATGATTTATATGTGACCTGGGTGAGATGAGACACCATGCTATGTATGTGACCTGGGTGAGATGAGACACCATGTTGTATAAGTGACCTGGATGAGATGAGACACCATGCAATATATGTGACCTTGGTGAGATGAGACACCCCATGCTTTATATGTGACCTGGATGAGATGAGACACCATGCTATATATGTGACCTGGGTGAGATGAGACACCATGCTATGTATTTGACCTGGGTGAGATGAGACACCATGCT
>NW_018408567.1:1103701-1123101 GCF_002113885.1 Mizuhopecten yessoensis
TGTGACCTGGGTGAGATGAGACACCATGCTATGTATGTGACCTGGGTGAGATGAGACACCATGCTATGTATGTGACCTGGGTGTGATGAGACACCATGCTATGTATGTGACCTGGGTGAGATGAGACACCATGCTATGTATGTGACCTAGGTGAGATGAGACACCATGATTTATGTGACCTGGGTGAGATGAGACACCATGCTATGTATGTGACCTGGGTGAGATGAGACACCATGCTATGTATGTGACCTGGGTGAGATGAGACACCATGCTATATATGTGAACAGGGTGAGTTGACAAACCATGGTGTATGTTTCATCACAGATATGCTGTTGTCTATGCCATTTGAGTAAGATAAGACACCATTGTCTTTGTCACAAGAGAGAGATGAGACTAATAGAATCTGTCACCCCTTGGGGTGAGATAGAGGAATCTCAACCTGGGGAGGGGGGGGGAGATTCTTCAGTTACCAAACACATTGCTTGCTGAATCTTTCTCCGAGGGTTGAGAATCCCCATCTTACCTCAAGGGGCTGAATGATTCTTTTTCTCTTATCCTGTTGACCTATTATTTACACAAAGCAATTTTAACGTTACAGGTTCAATGCATTGTTAATGTGACATATATGCATTGTTGATGTGATGTCATACAGTTGTTATGAATAGGGCAATTCCCCTATCTCAAACCTAGGGTGAGACAAGGATATCTCACACCAAAGGTAGTGTGGATACACCTGTCAGGGTAATATAATTCACCAGAATGGGATAAGACACTTAGGTCTATGTTACCTTAGTGAGCTGCCTGTTCTGGCCCTTCAACATCCTGACGGTTTCCTCTGGGTTCATGGTGCTGTTAGTTGAGCGGACAGCAAGGTTCATGTGGAGTGGAAACCCCTGTGGATGAGGAGAGATAGAGATATAATACTGTAACGTCAATTTAACGTTTTGCAATAATATAATTTTGATGAATTTTGTGCACTCTTTGCTGCCGATATTAATACCTGTATCATAATTTGTCTTGTCATTATTATTCACTGTATCGTTCAATAACCCATCAGTACTGACTACATCATGTTAAGGGCATGGGAAATCAATTGGAATGTTTCAGATTGACAGGATTCATCTAGGACCATTAACAGATTTTATGTATGCAATCGTGCATAGTGAGGGTATTGATTGAAATGGGCCTTATCCTGCTAATTAACTTAGAGCGGTATAGAAACAAACACATGAGTACAAGGTCTGCCAGGTAAAGTTACCTAGAGACACAAAATCTGATGTAAAAGACATGTTAATGAGTTTCATTTTACCAATAATAAACAGAGATAATTGAGGACCTTACAAACACCTTTAGCTAAGGTAAAGTTACCTAGACACAAAATCTGATGTGAAAGACATGTTAATGATTTTCATTATACATGTCCCAAAAATATACAGCGATCATCGAGAACCTTATAAGACTCTTTCATGCCCAGGGGTGTAGGATAAGGAAATTCCACCCGAGGAGTTTTCATATTTGGTAAAACCTTAGGCTTTAGACGAAAACGAATCTGTCAGCGAGATTAAGCATACCCCATATTTGTAAACAGAACTGCACGGAAAAAATTCAATTCATCTTTCTAACGTGTATGGTAAATATATCGTAGTAGGTTTTAATGTCATCACAACGCCTTTTCCGCATAGCGGCATCAGATTTTTCCAAATTCATGACGCCAAGTCATTGTTAAGCCATTGTGACGTCGAGTGACGTGAAATGGGGTGTAATATAGAAATTTCCTACACACTTTTTTTACACTGGACAGCTCTATATCACACACTTGGAAATGAGAGAATACAAACTCCTTGAGACCAGGTAAAGTCACTACCACACTGATCTTAGATACTGGTATTGATTTTCTCCTACACTTACAGCAGAACTGACATGTTTGTTCACTCAACCATTACAGTTGTTTCAAACCATTATTGATTCTGGTAATTTTTGCAGTTTTTGAACTGTGAATTTCTGATTGGTATCGGCCTCCGATTGCTTTAAGTGAACTAAGATATGATCCTGCTCAGGTGTGACATCCTTATTTATTCATTAGCCGAGAGCTCACAGTGGCGACAAAAATGTGTCAAGCTTGGAGATGAAACGGATAATTACAATACAATTAACATCTATTAGAGGCAGTTGAAACACAACATTTCTTTACAGTGGTATGAGGTTTATACCTAGCATGAAGTCAAACAACATTTCATCTAGTTCGTTTTCATTACGTGGGTTTCGAAATTATAATGAATGGGAATAATTTACATTAGGAGATAGTGTATCAAATTACCATCATGATAATTGCCAAATTTCATCATAAAATTATTCCCTCCTCTAATTGATTGTTGATATCGTTAGGGACTTGCGCACACTTCTGTAAATTTAGTTTGTTAAAGAGTAAAATGACATTAAGCTGTCACAGGAGACTTGCTGACTGATGACTCGCATTATACTCAAGTATATAATGTAGCTCTCAAATCTCTGTTTTATTCAGAATTAATTCATTTCTGGGATAAAGTCAAGTAAAAATTAATGAAAAATGACAAAATCATAAGAACTGTTGTTTTTACACCACATTTTCTCATCTGAACATCGGAGTCATTGGAGATATATATGTTGACTGATGACTCGCATTATACTTCAGGTACCAGG
This sequence comes from Mizuhopecten yessoensis, assembly GCF_002113885.1. Taxonomy (NCBI): domain Eukaryota; kingdom Metazoa; phylum Mollusca; class Bivalvia; order Pectinida; family Pectinidae; genus Mizuhopecten; species Mizuhopecten yessoensis. Next base: position 1,106,381 of record NW_018408567.1, read on the forward strand.
TGCATGTACATTATGTAGCTCTCAAGTCTCAAATTTTATTCAGTATTCATTTATTTCTGGAATAAATTCAAGTTAGAATTCATGATGAATGACAAATCAGAATTGTGAAAGTTGTTGTTTCCACAACACATTTCTCATCTGAATATTCATGTACATGACAAAATTAAAAGCGAGCTGTCAGGTTTGACATATTTTGCCCAAATACCATACACTTTGTCAAGTGACAGCTCCTGAAGACCAAAGAAATTGGGTTAAAAATACGGACAAAACCCAGCAATTAATATCAACACCTAAACAAGATTAATGACAGCAGCATACAGACTAAAAACGTTACCTTTTCGGAACTCTCTATGAGAGTTTTCAGCTGTTGGTTCACCTCTGAAACACGAGCCTGCTGAAAATTCATTCTCTCTTGATGAGACTCCAAGTTGTTGTCCTGCATTTGACATAGAAATAGAATCTCGGTTAAATTTTCATTGCACCATAATTTGTTCTCTCTCGTTATTCCGATTGTCCTGTCACAAACTATCATACTATTTTAGAGTAGAAAGTTTTCCCCAAGCTTCAATACTGTCCCATATTTCAATATACAAACAAGTTGGTAAATCCTTTAATCTTGACTAACATTCAGATACTGACCACTCCAAAATATTTTTTAAAACATGAACACATCATGAATTGTTTGTGTGGAGTTAAGCGTCCTTGTAAGACAGAAGACAACGCCAAAATGAAAGGGTCGGAAAGTTGGAAAAGAAAAGATATATAGATCCCAAGATTGCAATGGGGGTAGGGTAGCAGATACAGTCGGGATTCTTCAATGATGAATAACTATTTGAAGCAAATCATCTTTAAACCAAAAGAATTGCAAAAGGAGCATTGAAATGGGGTCTGTTTCTTACATTATAGGTGGCTTTTCCGACATATTTCTGTTTTTCGTCGATGCTCTGGACTTGCTTTTGGTACCATTCTCGCGCCTGTTCTACTATTCCCAGTCCCTGCATCAACACCTCCTTCTCTTTCTCTAACTGTCTCAGTCTCTTGATCTGAAGGTAGAATACATTTTATATATAAAGTTGTGATTTATAAATGCTAGATGATGACTAAATCTTTACATAGCATATTCAAGGTATATCATATAGCATCAGTGATTATCTGAGGATAAAGAAAAAGTTTGGTTCATTCCTGAACCTGTAGTAAAACTTTGTAGCATAATGAAAATGGAATTAAAATGAAAACTTTCACATTCAATTAAAACTTTGTCTTAGTAAGTATCCTGTTTGGCCTGAAAGTCGTTGACCGGCTCTAGCTTTTTACCGTATAACAAAACGGTAATCATTACATACCATACTGTAATCCACTCCACTGGACAGCGTATGTCTGCGGGCCGAGTTCTGTCGTCGGACTGTAGCCCCCGACTTCTGAGGGAGGGAGCTGGCATTCTGGACCTTCGGATCCGACTCATTGCTGTGTGATACCCTGGCGACCTGCTCAATGTTAACTGTATAGAAGGGAAAGAATATATCATATATACTACATATCCGAACATAAATGTTTTTCTTTTTGTTTTCTGCTAAATATATGCAGGATTTTTAAGACCTACAATTCAGAATGATCACCTCAGTCTTACAACAGCAATATGAATGCACACTAAAACTAGAAAAAGACTTCAGCAATACACATGTTATACCTTGCTGCGTCAATGACTGTGAATTAACTTTTAAGTTGTTGAAAGCAAAAACAATCAATTTGCTTACTTGAAAATTGTGATCTCTTAATTAGCATACTGGTAATGCAATTTGGTGAGAAGTGCAAGAACTTGTACAATTTATGGTATGAATTGCATTTTTAATTAGCTTTTTTTATAATTAGTCACAATAACCCCAAAATGTATAACTTAATTATTCTTGGTGTTGGTACCACTGTAATAATTTTGATGAAAATTTAAACCTATTACCAATCATGGCCCTGTCTTAAAACTTTGGACATGTCAAGAGTTAAGTTCTAAAACACCCTTCCTAACTTCAACAGTATACAAAACTTTATTACTGTAAATGTTAGCGGATTATATAATGTAATATAATGTAGTAAAAAACATTCCAGACGACAGCTGGTATAGGAAATTTTAAGTAGAACAGCATTATTGCTATGTAGCATTCTCTCTATGTACACAACCATTTCTAAAGATCAAGCAACATAGGGATTGATTTTTCTATATTTTTTTAAGATACCATGCAGATTCAATTCTAGTGACTTTTCATGTCAGTTATTTGTGGAACACTACCAATGTCCTCCATTTGTTTCAAACCTTGATAAAACACTGATGCATATCAAGCTGTTTAAGTAAAGGTCCAGAAGAGCTATTAAGTAACATTTTATAAGTACCATAAATTGCCATCAATCTGTTCTGAGTACAGTGATACTATATGGCCGTCTGAACTCATTCATAAACATTTCATACTATTGTAGTTTATTATGGTTGGAAAACTGTGTAAAAGATTCAAAATATTTTCATAGGCTTTAAGTAGCTGTACATGACAATTCCCATGAACAAGTCTCAATATTCCATAAACAGTTATAAACATTTCATACTTTTGTAGTTTATTATGGTTGGAAAACTGTTTAAAAGATTCAAAATATTTTCATAGGCTTTATTTAAGTAGCTGTGCATGAAAATTCCCATGAACAAGTCTCAATATTCCATAAACAGTTATAAACATTTCATACTTTTGTAGTTTATTTTGGTTGGAAAACTGTGTAAAAGATTCAAAATATTTTCATAGGCTTAGTAACTGTACATGAAAATTCCCATGAACAAGTCTCAATATTCCATAAACAGTCAAGAAACACCAATACAATAGGTGCATTGTGTTTAGGACAACACCTTACAAGTTCTAGACATTACGAGTCAACAGTTCCTGCTGGTTTTTACATACCGGCTGAATGTCAATACCAAATGTCAATGCAACCGAGCCCCGTATAAAGTCATTGATCAGCCCTCTTAACTATTTAAGGACCTTTGAAGCTGTACTATATGAGCCCCAATCCTTTCCCCAGACCACAATAAACACTTGGCTGACACTTTAAATCTGAATCCCTTTCACCTTCTATATACTTGGTACTATATTGATTCTAGACCTGACATAAACGTCGACTATCTTGAGCAGCAGTCTATATTATATATTATATAAGTAACAACACAGTTCCTTGTTTAAATCTGAATCCCTTTCACCTTCTATATACTTGTTACTATATTGATTCTAGATCTGACATAAATGTCCACTATCTTGAGCAGCAGTCTATATTATATATTATACATAAGTGTAACAACACAGTTCCTTGTTTAAATCAGAATCCCTTTCACCTTCTATACACTTGGTACTATATTGATTCTAGACCTGACTTAAACGTCGACTATCTTGAGCAGCAGTCTATATTTTATAATATGCATAAGTGTAACAACACAGTTCCTTGTTCAAATCTGAATCCCTTTCACCTCCTATACACTTAGTACTACATATATTGATTCTAGCTCTGACTTAACTCATTCACCCCTGAAGTTTCAAAATGAACTACCAACCTTAGAATTGGAAGAGTTCAACTGTGTCTTCAGGGGTGAATGAGTTAACGTTGACTATCCCGAGCAGAAGTCCTTTATTTGATATTATATAAGTAACAACACTGTTCCTTATTTTTTCCCCCAAATGAATGCAATACATGTTTGAAGCCATATAAACAATATTCATGTTCCGACAGTTAACAAGATTTTTTTTTGTATTTATTATATATCATATGCTATGGTATTTTTTTTTAATCCATTTGATCTTTGATCATTATATATATGAGAGATTTGCTTACATCGTTAGGTGTGGCTTATTTGAGGTGAAATACGATTTAATGTACATTGTAGCTCTTGATTCTGACCTTGTTACTTCACTGAAAGTTGCCCATCATTCATGACAATTTAATTAAGCCTAGAAGTGTTTAAACAAGGAGCTAGGCATGCACGGTTCATTTGTTGTGTTTGACATTAGTATGGACACAAATCTGTTTGTCTGATGCATGTTAAAGTTCTTCATCCTCATGATCAGAGAACACGATACGTCCAAATCAGGTTTATAAGTTAACCATACATTAATGTACAACATAAAATATCAGTAATTTATATTCGATATTTTTTTCTTGCAAACTTTTCTATGTGTTTGTACTGAAAGCATATATACATGTACATGCATGTAAACCACAGTATACATGTACATACAACTGCTGAGTGACAATAAGGGTAACTTTTCACTTTATAATGATTTATCTCAAATGAAGATGGAAGACTTTCTGACAGACAAAAATGGTTAAATTCATTTTCACTTAAAACTGACAAAACTTTGAACCTTTGATCCTGGCCAGTATAGTGTTTCGAGATTTTATTTCAATCACACAGCACCCCACTGTTAGACAGACTGTTTGCTAGTGTACTGAGAGTTAGTGAAGCGGTGTCTCCTCAATTGTATTCAATCCTAAATAAATTACCCTGTACAAACAGCTCTATTGAACACTGACCAATGTTTTTGCTCAATTTCAAATCCAATGAAAACTAGTTTAATCCGAAGTTTGTGAACATGCTTTGAGGGCAAAAAGGAATAATGCACCAATATTGAATCTATAAACTGTCCTTAAACCCAGTTCCAGAAGGCTACTATAGACTTAAGTCAACTGTCATTTACTTATTAAAAATTATAAAAATAGTGAATATTATGATAATCTAAATCTGTAAAGTCAACAAAATTATCTTGTGTATTTAACAATGTATGTATGATCAGCTGTTTTAATTGGAACAGTTGTAGTCTGAGATATAAAACTGTTTTTATTTTCAGAGAGTACATTTGGGATTTAATATCATTTTCAACAATAACCCCAATTTTTCACGACCCAACCCACACCCCTAAATACTATAAGACATGAAATATTTTGTAATACTCTATGAAAATATTGGGTGTCATTTCTCTTTATCAAATATTTCTAATCTGTGATCTTTTTCAAACATAAAAGAAACTTTTCCTTCAAGACTGATACCAACCCAAATATTCGCCATTTAATAACCTTGGATAGGATTTCTACTTTGACCCTGTTACCTGTTGCGTGAGAATCTCTATTTTTTTCCCTCATTCTTCCTGTCACTAGCCGACAACCTTAGCAAAGCAATGTACCTGTGTGAAAGGCAAAATGATGAATTTGTTTCCGACTTCAATAACTGATTTTGTGAAGGCAGACTATTGACATAAATTCTTTTTGTAACTCACAACAGTCAAGCGCACACTTTAAGCAAAATCAAATAATTCGAGGAGGTGAGACAAAATTACATCTCGAGACCACCTTACCCAACCAACGGTGGCCCACACCTGGGGGTTAATTACAGGTAAGAGTGAATGTAATTCCCGCCTGTCGATGCTATTAACGACCCATTTGTAGCAATGTACAAGATTTTATCAGACAATTACGAGCTATCAGTGTTATCACTGCAATTCAAATAAGCCGTTATTTGATCTTGTACCCTAAATTAAGATTTTTTGTACCGATCCATTGGTGCGATTATACAAGCAGCAAATCTCTTTTGTGATACTGATGTAATGTTCCCTGATGGCGCATGATTTTGAAACAAATTTGTAAAGAAGTACAAATTAAAGAGGTTTGGAACATCAGAAGTGTTTATAGTCCCCCTAGGTTTTACTTTTTTTGCAACATTAAAGAATGTGCAATGGTTTCCTATTAAATTATTTGCATATATACAGTTACATTGTTTATCATACTTGCCAAGTCTCCCTACTTTGAAGGGCGACTCAGGATTCTGGACCCTAAAATTGAGCATTTCTCCACCAGTGAATTTGTTAAAACTATTCTTATTTTCCAAGATCTAATGATTTCACCTAATTGTGTTTTTTCCCCCTAGGTTGTACAAATAATGCTTTTAATTCTGAGCATGCATAATCCCCCTCATGGAAATTAAAAAAAAAAATGGCAAGTTTGATTGTATCATTCATGGATATGGAAGATATTTCTATTTTCACAATTAAGAGCAAAGCAAGTGAAATTTATATATGATATTCAATGGAAAACTATTGAATTTTCTGTTTATTACATGACCAACAAAGTCCAGAGCTTGCCAGTAAATCCATTAAAAGAATTACTTCATTTTTCATTCCCCCTTCCTTAGACACCAAAATTGCATGTCATTTTTGTGTTTTGGCATATCACAATTAACTTGATACCATCAGAAGTGATCTAAGTCTGAGCTAACATTGACATATGACCCCAGGCTCATGTCTATATCATTTCCTTATCACACTTGCCCCTGTATTACAGGAGATACAGTAGCTACCAGTGATTCCCCTTAATCCGTCACCCAACCTGATCAAAGTCAACAACTGATATGATCACTAACTCTGCAGTAAATCCTGAACACACAGTATAAAATTGCTATAAGGTTTCTTCATAACTACATAAATAAGGACGTCTTCAACCAGGGTTTTTGCCAGCTATTTTGGGAAGAGTCCCTGAGCAGGAATGGAGAAAATATCATCAGCATTTTGCAAAAAATGCAAAATATCATCAGTGTTCCCACATATAGTACAGGTTTGGGAAAATATCATCAGTTTGGAAAAAATAAAACCTGCAATGTAATTAGCAAAACGTTTTCCTCCAGCTGTTTCTTACAGTAATTGTATAGCAATAAATAAACACATCAATTTTCAGTGTTTTTGTTTACCAGTTTTCAATTTCAAATTCTTGTTATTTCTGTATTGTGAAATGTTCCTTCACGGATGGTTTAAATACTCTGAACGTTGCACATATCACGAAAAGAAACTTGTATGAACATGTTTTCATCCAATTGGGAAAAGAAAGACTGAAATTGGGAAAATGTAGGGTCATATTTTTCAATTGGAAATTGGTCCCTCAGTACTGGATCGCCCCTATAAAGACCTGACAAAAACACTGTCAACCATCAGCTTTAACACGAGTGTTTTAAAAGTTGGGTTCAAGCTTTATTACAAGTAGAAGATACCTCAAAAGTATTGTACACTTGCTAGTTTGAAGTCAATTTTGAATCCATGGCAGTTTATTTTCTATGTATTTCAAGTGAAATATATATCTTCATATTACAGTATCTCAAAACTTTTTGCATTATCCCAACGGCTAGAATGCTGTATATTTGTGTATGTGACCACAGGATCGTCCCAGGTGAGTACTGATAGGCCCCCTGCAGAGCTGGGAGTTTTCTTCTGTGTCTGAATTCTACCTCAAGGAAAGAATTAATGAAGAGACGAACATTAATTTGCTGCCCCGATTGCAACATTTGGAATCTGTGTTTTCTTCTCTTTCTTTTTGGCTGGGTACCTCAGTCTTCATATGATATGACCTTAACTATTACAAAAAAACATTAAACCCCAATTAAATGAACAAACAAAATCATCTAATGATGTAGTGGCATACTTGTAAAAAGACTTGTACATGCACAATGTACCTACATGTGGTGATATTATTAGAGGTGTTAACTGTCTGTTGGTTGCCATAAATGACCACATGGCAGCTGGGATTCCAAAATAAAGACAGGAAATTGGTGTTGAGGCTCTGTGCGATACATAGCGGCACTGAGTTAATATTTACACAACATATCAGGGTGATTCTGGAGGTGACAAATCCGAGAGTGACACCACTCAACTCTACAATTAACTGTATTTACCTAAGTCCTGACATAGGTAATAACATACTGGGATCCTTTCACTCTGAGCAGACTAGTTTAAGTATTATTTACACTTGCATAACAGAAAGGGTGGTATTTCCTGGCCCCTAACTTAAACACACTGTAAATGAATGGATTACTGTACCACTATCTCAAAGTTGAATTATCCAAATAACAACTTTATAATTAATTCCTATGGTACATGTATGTGATTAATTCTGATTTTGTGACATTGTGGAAGAAAACTTACTTTAATTTCCTTCCATGTCTGTTTTTTTTCTAAATTGCTACCATGGCTATATATTATGACTGACTCAATCTTGGGTTAAACTTTTCCTGGAACAAAAATATTACTGTGCCTGATGGAATGGCTAGAAAAACATATGTGCGTAATGATTTAGGTATTTTTTCCCCCCTTTATGACATGTAATTAATACTTACTTTCAAGTTTATCAGCCCTAAGATGAAGATGGTTTTAACCCACTATACATGTATATAATAATGATACCAATTATCTTGCACATGAAAAAGCAACAAATATATGTGAAATATTTAGGAACCAAAATAAACGTTTTATCGCAAACGATTTTTTGTTAGTAATTGTTACTAACTTGCCTGAAGAAACTACTGAAAAATTAGTTTAATATAGCATAAATTTACAACATTTTAAATTCACATCCCATAAATCAAATCATGATCAAGATTTCCTAGCATAGAATGTCTTTTTCATGATAAACTTGTCATAAAGTGGATCATTATTTCCCCATATCCTGTACGATTATGTTCCATCTATCTCTGATCACGATGTACAATTAAAACCACTCAACCACAGCTCAATAGATCTAGATCCTATCGATGTTCCCAGCCGCAGAAAATTTCAGCAATTTCCCGGTCACGCTATTCAATGAAAAGTAACAACTTCAATTTTATGCTACAATAGCAGGTTATGATGTACTATGACAATCATAGATTCGACACAATATTTCATAAAAACAGAACTGTTGAGCTCAGAGAAATTCAATTTGAAACCGAGTCTTAACTGGACCTGGACGGATCAAAGACGTTAGCCGTTGCTCAGGAGGGTATCAAGTGTCCAATGGATAATTTGTGAACAGTTAATAGACAGGGCAAAGTAGCAGTGTTATCACGCCAGGTAAACTATTTACCTGTGTGTACCTTGACAGTTAGATGATATGGTCTAGTACTCGCCAATAATCGGACGTTGTGTAAACGAGACACTCGAGATCAGCATGGCACATACCGGTAGTACATTACCATATAAAACATTTCAGTTCCTGTCCAACTTTATTGCCCTTATCTATGTATAGCAACAGTGGTTTCTCCTCTTTCTTTATTTAACATTTTGAATTCAAATTATATAGGGCAAGAATGCAAAGCAAATATCTTTCTCAACGTTTAACGTTTAAAATCCTATCAGTGTTTGAAAAACCTTATCAGTTATCCAACTCGCTGTTCTCACGATGACCTCATCTTTAACGAAAAGTTCAAAAGTTTGATTTGAATAATTATTTAGGGCAAGACTGTTAACATATATATATATATACATCAAAAAACAAATATTTGAATACAACCACTTACCAGTACTGCATTGAGAAAAAACATTTAATAGAATAAAGAATAACTGAACATAACTGATTTAAAAATAATAAAAAAAATCCTGATGCCCAAAAAGGCTTTAGCAAGTGTGTTGTACTAGTAAATGAAGAAGCTTCTATTCCAACTGTAATTAATAGTTAACTTAAAAAATACACTTTCAAATGAAACTATTCTAGGTACCATGTCTTTGTTAAAGATCCTATATACATGCAATCATTACTCAACTCTTGCAATTGTCTATATATACAAGAATGCACATACGTTCATAGCACATTTTGTACAGTCTGTATGTGAATCTGAGGAGAGTCAACTTTAGACCTTTCAAACTTCGTGTTCTGATAAAAGCTTTTGCTGCAATCAAATTCTTCTTCTTCTTTTGTTTTGTAAAATTTTACAAAAGTGATAATAACTTGACATTGGATTGAATAAGATTATAAATAAACAGAGCTTGTTTTAAATTTTCAATAATATTCACAGTGCAGAAACTTGTTCAGGTAATGTTTATAATTAAACCATATTTTTTTTTATATAATTTTTATCTACAGAATGCAATTTTGATCAAATACAAAGATAGGTGTACAAATTACCCTGGAGCCTTATTAAATACTTTTATTTTCTCATTTGTTATTATAAATGCCTAAATAAAAGTGTTATAGGCTTAAAGGCATGAAGTCAATTACTTTTCTATGCCCTGTGGGTTTAAAAAGCTAATCTACCAGTGGAAGGAGAGTTTAATCCCCTCAGGCTAACTACATGCATATGTAGCTTAGAAATTGGCAACAATTACCTGTAATCTTATCTCAATCTGACAACACACTATTATTTAGAAACATAAATAAACATGATTGGGTAAGTCAACCTTTCAATACCTGTGTTTATTTTTGATTGCTTATATCATCACTTGACAGATATAGATAACATTAGCTCTGGGAATCAGCAATTCATAATACATTACGATTGATCCCATAAGCTGTAGGCTATTTTCAAGTAATACAATTAAAACAATTATAGTTACTCAATGTGATTTCCATTTCTATGTGATATAAGGTGAAAATGACACACTTAGGAATCATGTATTCAAGATTATTATGCTCTATATTTAATTAATCAATTAATATTTTCAGACATTTTAATCATTGTCAACAAAATCCATTACAGAGTCTTAAAAGCTGCAACTGATAAAATACAGATTGGTAAACAAAATCCCTCTAGAACCTTATTAAATATTTTCATTTTTTTCATTTTCATGAACGTCTTTTTAAAAATTCTGGTGTCAGTCCTACTACTAAGAAATATAGTGGGTTCTCAAAAGAGTAGGCGAGTTCTATAAGGAAAGCATGATTAAGTCCTGGATTCAAATATCTGAATCCCAAAAATCACTGATTAGTTTAGACATATATATAGATAACATTTCTCAGGATGTACCATCCCCTGGGATTATGTATTACATCTTTTACGTTTTTATTAAAATGCTCGATAATTTTCAGAAAATATTTACCGTAAACTCCTCCAGCTGATGAATGAGAACTTTGGGCCAGTAGATGTGAATCACTATTAGCTTGATGAAAATGTTCTTTCTTTGCAACAGATGGTTGTCCAGGCTCTTTGATTCGTCGCTGCCAGTTCTTCAGTTCAGTTATGATACGTTTATTATTTTTGTCTCTTGGAGGAACCTGAGGCGGATTACTCCCATTTGTATTGTGATTATCTTTTAAAGAGTCAACGGATGATTTTGAAATCGGCGAAATTGGAACATCATGATGAGAGCTATAAGATGACAGTTTTTCTCTTGAATGGTATTTTTCTGGGTGATCCAAAATTTCTTTTCTAACATTACTTCGATCATGTAATGCATTCAATACATTATTCGGTTTCACAGCTGCAGTATTTATGGTGTGGTATCTATTTTGGTGTAAAGCTCTATGACTAGATCTCTTGGGAGGCTGAGGTGCATCACTTCGTGGCTGACTTGTTCTCCTGGTACCATGTTCGGTTCTATTTTCTTTTTCATTTATATGCTGCCCGTCATTTAGGACTCCTTGTCTGCTTGGGTCAACCTTTACGTGCTTATTATGTGTATGGCTTTCATGTTTTTGCTGGTGGTCGTGTGTTCTGGGATTTCTACTTGTTAACATAGCAAGTTTTAAACCGGCCACAAATCTGTCAAAACTAAGGTAACCATTATGAGGAGTAACTTTTCGTAAAGCTTCGATTACCCCACTTGGTAGCCCCTTCACCCCTTCCTCGTGCCATCTGCTTTCGATGTCGACAAATCGAACATAACCACATCTCTGTTCGTCTAAAATGTCGAAAAGAACACGAAGTGATTTAACAAACTGTTTCGGTAATCCTTCAATGCTGTTCCATGCTGTTACACTTGTCATGTCGACTTCTGTCCGTTTACCTGTCCACCTACCTATCAACGCATCACTCGCACCGACTGACTGACAGCGTCTGGGCCTACTTTTGTTTTGATTGGATGTGAGGCTCTACGGTGAATACATTTTGCTAAATAAAAAAACTGAAACGAAAACATTAAACTACAAAATATGCACAATAAACGGAGGTTCTCACCGAAAAACAGAATTAACATAAAATGTATTAAAAATGAGTTGAATGAAAATTAAGTGAATACGCTCCTTTCGAAAACAAATTATGCACCCAAATTAATTCGTATGGCATTCTTAAATATGTACATACCGTATTACTCTCAAACTGCTGTGTTTATCATTTGCATTTTTACGTTAAAAAAGTATTGTAATCTAAAATAGAAATGCCCTTTTGTTATTATTCAATTTTATATAATTTATAGACAAGCAGATATATATGTCCACCATTATAACTCGTTTCTAAATTTAGAGACTATAAGAGATATTCGGGGCCATTTTGAACCTGAACACGAGAAAGGTAATCAACATTATTGTATGCTAATGCAGTGCTAAGCACAGTCATTTTTAGGGTTATATGTGCACGGTATTCATTTAAACATGTGGCGTGGCTTTATTCTACAAATAAATTGAATGCGCGTCTGAAAACTGGAGAAAACACTTTACGCTAGCGAATACACAACCACTTAGAGTTGTAGAAAAGCTGTCTGACAGGTCGGTCACGGACGCTACACTCGGGGTGGCGCATTTATCTTCCGCGTTCATTAACGAACTGGTATTCTGCACCATAAATGTAGTTTGCGTGAATCAGTGGGTCGAGTTTATTGAGAACCATATGTACTCCAGATCGTCAAAAAAATTGCTGGATCAGGTTTGGACAGAGACCGAGTTTTTGCTGTCCCTAACACCTTGGCTTTTGACAGACGGGTGTCAGATGTCCATGTTGGGCTAGAGCACACCACTAAGCATGGCAAATATTGAAACCCTTTTAGGTGGGGTTTTCACAGTTTGATGTCCCAGAGTGGGTCGTGATATTGATCCAAGCATGTGAAAAAATGGTGACATTTCTCATTCGGGGGTGAAAAAAAAAATCAGAACACTTGCCCCGGGCAAGTACACCTGAATAGAAATCAACTTGCTTGAATATTTGCTAATAGAATATTTTCTACTTGCTCCATGTAAAATGCATAGTATATAGGCATGTAAAGACAGAAAACGGATTTTTCATGAAATATATTAGTCTTTTTCTCTCCCTATTTGCAATTATTATAATTATTTTATTTGCTCACCTTGCCCAAAGGGTCATCTGAGCTTATGCCGTACTGCAGCGTCCATCGTCTGTCAGTCAACTAATTCTTTTGAACGACTTCTGATGAAAAACTGGAGGACCTAGTGTCATGATATTTGGCCAGTTGGTACCTATAAAAATCCTCATTAAAATGATCTTGACCTACTTTCAAGGTCACAGGTAGTGTTGGGAATCTCTTGTAAACTCATACCCGATCATCACTTCCAATCATGTGACTGATGATCGACTAATGATCGATCAAATTGAACATATAAATTAAGTAATTTAAGGTTAGATTCACTTTCTAAAATCTACTTTCACTTTCATTAACGGGGAGGCCCTGACGTTAGAGAATTTCGCTAATAACACACAACATTCATACAAAAATCAATGAGTTTGTTAAGGACATTCCAATATGGCTGCCACACCAAACTGTATATCAAATTAAATAATGCATTCCGTTACATTAAACAATCCCTGTCACAAAATAATCCTCCTCCAATATTTCTCAAACATAATTGAGGTACATGTACTAAATTTCAGAAAAAACATTCAATAACTGATGAAAAACTCACTTTTTATATGTTCATTTTCCAAGCTAAATAAAAGTTACAATTCAGGAAAAAAAACCATTTAAACTTGTAAATATCATAAGTTTGGATGTCCATGGAAATGCATTTGTCAAGAAAAATGTGAGAAAATGCTTTAAATCTTAAGAATGATGACATGTATTTTGGTTGGATATTATACTTTCAACAAAGCGGTTTAGTTATATACAGCTAAGGACAAACAATACCTTCCAAACGTTTAAATCAGTAGCTCGCGGATGATCCTAGAGTTTAATGATCATCACTTCCAATCATGTGTCTGATGATCGACTAATGATCGATCAAATTGAACATATAAATTAAGTAATTTAAGGTTATATTCGCTTTCTGAAATCTACTTTCACTTTCCTGGTTTGCCATTTTGTTACGCACTGACAGCCATGCAGCATTTCTATTGAAACGCAAGTTCTGATAGGTTGTTGGGTGGACCAGCTAGCCAATCAGCGTCGTTGTTGTGTGAGACGTTCGCTTGTTTTGCCCAAGAACGAACAACTCGCTGACGGCAGTAATAACAGTATCCAAGTTTAATTTTTGTTAATACTTAAATAATTATTTATTAAATATTTACTTTTGAATATTTTTGAATTTCTGAAATCAGGGTCCGGATTTGTCCGGTTATTGGTCATGCCAATGCGACTTCCTGTTTGAAAAACACTAAAATACAGCCTGTTAAGTTAATTATTTATTTTAGGGAACGGAGAATTACATGCATAACATGTTTTACATACTATTCTAATCCACTTGCCCGAGCGCTAAGACTGGTTATGTCGGGCAAGTGGATTTTTTACACCCCTGTCATTTTCGTTACCAAATTCACAAGCAACAAATGAAAAATATTATCAGGGATCGACAATAACAGTTGACTTGAGGACAAAATCCACCAAAATCTTAGAAACTCTTAATTGTTCTACAAAGCCGATGGACCGTCGTGATCAGTTTATTTAACACAATACATATACAATTGTATATCGCACATGATTTGTTAAAAGAGAAAAATTAGAAAAAAATTTGTTAAATTCTGTGCTCTGCAGCTGACACGTTAAATGATTGGGTTTAAGTGTTCAGTTAATCAGCCCCATCCATATGGTCCAATTTTATCAATTTTTACCTGAGATGGTTTGGTAGGGCTAAGAATGAAATATAATATATGTTGTAGGCTCATTTTGTGTGTCATTTGTTTGTGTGTGTTACTGTTTACAGGGCGTGACCTTTAGTCCGAGTGGTGTAGGGGATTTCCCTTTTCGTCTATTTATAACATCCATGCGAGTCCAGTAATGGTCCTGTATCTATATTTGTCTGTAACCTGTTTGTCCAGTTGTGGTCCATGTCCAGTTGTGGTCCAGATTAAACCAGTAATTAAAGGGGCAAACTTTGATGCCATATTTCTTTTAATGAATGTATGTATTGTATGCACTTCCACTTATGTTACCTCGCTATCCTCATATTCATAGTCCGTTCCAAATGTCCAGTTTGACCACTTGAATTGTTCAGGAAAGCCCTGCTAAAAATAGCGCCGATAACGTCACCTGACTAGAAAGTAAACACAAGTGGTGTGAGCGAGATGAAACTGTTTCCAAAGGGGCCCCCAGAGAGGGGATATTCACGAGACGAATATCCCTTTTCAAATGTTTTCATAAAGTGCATATATTCAATGACAAACTACACGCGTATAAAAAAAGGAAATGTTTATGATTTTTAGCTCACCTGGCACGAAGTGCCAAGTGAGCTTATGCCGTGGTGCGGCGTCCGTCGTCCGTCCGGCGTCAATATTTTACTTTAAACGACTTCTTCTTAATAACCGAAAGGCCTAGGGTGATGATATTTGGCCAGAAGCAAACTGGGATGAAGGGCTACCAAGTTTGTTCAAATAAATGACCTTCATCTATTTTCAAGGTCACAGGGGTCAAATATGTTAAAAACTTTAAACAACTTCTTCTCAATAACCAAAATGCCCAGGGTAATGATATTTGGCCAGTAGCATGCTGAGATAAAGGGCTACAAAGTTTGTTCAAATAAATGACCTTCACCCATATTCAAGGTCACAGGGGTCAAATATGTTAAAAACTTTAAACAACTTCTTCTGAATAACCAAAATGCCCTGGGTGATGATATTTAGTCAGTAGCATACTAGGATCAAGGGCTACCAAGTTTGTTTAAATGTATGACCTTGAATCATATTCAAGGTCACAAGGAGCAAATATGTTTAAAATATTTCAACAACTTGTTCTGAATAACCAAAAGGCTCAGGATGTTGATATTTAGTTAGTAGCATATGCTGGGATCAAGGACTACTATGTTTGTTAAAGTGAATGACTTTGACTTATATTCAAGGTCACAGGGGTCAAATTTGTTTAAAATCTTTAAACAACCTCTTATGAATAACCATGGGTCCCAGGATGTTTATACTTTGCAAGTTGCATCCTGAGATGAAAGCCTATACAATGTGTTCAACATAATGACTTTGTTCGACTTTCAATCACAGGGGTGAAATGTTTAAAAAAAAAATAACAGGGTCTTTTGAACGAATTTTAATCATAAATACTGATATTTTGCCTGTAGCTTTATTTTAGATCACTTTTAAGGTTACAAGCATGAGTTTTATACCAGGTGAGCGATGCAGGCCCATTGGGCCTCTTGTTTTATTACATTGTACAACTCAATGTCTTTGACCAATTGTTTTTCTAGACCATGCATATAAATGTATGTATACTCTCTTTCCCACTTTCACTGTCTCCATACGCTAACACTTAGTAAGTCATATTAGCCATCACACACAATAAACTGTATGGCAAAACCACTACGTGTGCATGTAGAATATGTGTCAGATATGGAAAGTGTTGAGATACTTGATAATTATATTTTTTCAATACTTTACAGAGATTAAAGCATACTTGTAAATGGACCTTTTTTAGGTCACCTGAGACAAAGTCTCAAGTGACCTATTGCGATCGCCTTTTGTCCGTCGTCGTCCGTCGTCCGTCGTGCGTCCGTAAACAATTTACATTTTCGACTTCTTCTCCAAAACCCCTGAACCAATTTCAATGAAATTTTGCAGGGACCTTCCATGGACAAAGGTCAACAAAAATAGT